>NC_053163.1:23147516-23195016 GCF_016835505.1 Polypterus senegalus
AACTTAAATAGGTCAGGCTGTACACGCCCCCTTTCTCTGGTTGGTGCTGTTGTTCCCACCCCTCTGAATCTATTGGTCCTTTTGACACCGTCCCATTTCTCTTGTTGGTGCTGTTGTTCCCACCCCACTGAATCTACTGGTCCTTTCATCATCAGGCTCGCTGTTCAAATTTAACCTTTGCTTTTAATATCTCTCTAATTTCAATTATCTCTCTCTCCAACTTAGTACATTGAATCTTTTTGTTTCCCTTGCCGCATTCTCTCATTTTCTTATAAATAATAATAATTCTTCACATTTGTATAGAGCTTTTCTCACTACTCAAAGTGAGTGGAGAGCCACTTCAACCACCAATAATGTGTAGCATCCACCTAGATGACACAATGGCAGCCATTTTTGTGCCAGTACGCTCACCACACATTAGCTGTTAGTTGCTGAGAGAGAGAAAGAGAGCCAATTAGAGACAGGGGGCAATTAGGGGCCAGAATGACTAGGCCATGGTGGACAATTTTAGCCTGGACATTGAGCAACACCCTACTATTCATGAAGGATGATCTTTAATGACCACAGAGAGTCAGAACCTCATTTTTGTGTCTCATCTGAAGGATGGCACCATGTTTACTGCATAGTGTCACCATTACTGCACTGGGATCCACATTGAGATAATAGTGTAAGCACCTCCTGCTGGACACCAGCAGCAACCCAAGCTTTTCCTAGATGGTCTCCCATCCAAGTACAGACCAGACCCAATCATGCTTAGCTTCCTGTAGATGACCTGTTCTGAAGAGTTGATGGTATGACTGCTGACGCATTCTTATTCTGAATGTGAATCAATTATTGTTTTTCTGATTAGTGTAGTAGATAGATAGATAGATAGATAGATAGATAGATAGATAGATAGATAGATAGATAGATAGATAGATAGATAGATAGATAGATAGATAGATAGATTTTAGTCTGGTTGGCAGGATAGATAGATAGATAGATAGATAGATAGATAGATAGATAGATAGATAGATAGATAGATAGATAGATAGATAGATAGATAGATAGATAGATAGATAGATAGATAGATAGATAGATACTTTATTAATCCCAAGGGGAAATTCACATACTCCAGAAGCAGTATACTGATAAAAAACAATCCTTCTATATAAAAGCAGTCGGGATTGTCCTTCCGTCCAGTGAGTGCTACGCAGGTGCGGAGTTTCACACACGCCCCGTCCATTTTGCAATGCACGATGGGATTTGTAGTTTCGTTTTTCCAGGTAAAAGATGATTTTCTACTCCAGACTGTGTGATATCATCTTCTTCTTTCTTACTATATAAAAGCGGTCGGGATTGTCCTTCCGTCCCGTGAGTGCAAAGCGTAGTGGTATTCCGCTTATCACAGACTTACTACTTGCAGCTTGCGGTACGAAGCGACATGATGTGAGCAGAGTTCTGGTGCTCCCATCGTTCCCTTGCTTTTGTGCGCGATGCGCTGGAAAAATAGACAAAATTATGTCTCTGGAAATAATTAATGTTGATGGAGTACAAATGCCTCACCGCATAGTAAATATCAGGGGGGTTCAAAAGGGCGACCTCAATATAGAAAAAAAGTTTAAATTTCATCACAAAAATAACAGAAACTACGAGTATTAAAGTAATAACGCTCAAATGCAATATAACCAAATTAATGAGTTTGTATATAATATCAAATTGATCTACATATTGAATTGCCTTAAGAAGTGGTCAACTTAAAAGTCGGTTGCCTTAAAAGGCGGGTCAGCCTAGTATTAAATTAAAGAGTGATAAAAATGCAGGTATTACAGACAATAACTTTGTATAATGTTAACGTTTAAGGGTGGAATTGAAGAGTCACATAGTGTGGGGGAGAAACAATCTGCTCAGTCTGTCAGTGGAGCAGGAGAGTGTCAGAAGTCTGTCGCTGAAGCTGCTCCTCTGTCTGGAGATGACACGGTTAGTAGACCCTCCCCCCTGCATGAGCAGATCAGCTGACTCTCAAACCAGATACCTCCCACTGTTCTTCTACTTGGTGAAGCCCTGCAAACGCTTCATTGAGTTTGCTGATGACACCACCATCACTGGATTGATCAACAATGATGAGACAGGAGATGTCTAACTGCTCGTTCAATGGGTCCAGGACAACAATCTCACCCTTAAGATCAGTAAAACCAAGGAGCTGGTCATAGGAAGCAGGAGGAAGACCACACACACCCATCAATAATGACTGTTGGACTGTCATAAGAAAACAAGAGATCACGCAAAATGTAGACACATATGGGGAAGACGTGGTTCAGATATACAGTGACATGCATGACAATAAGTTCTACAAACCCATAACTTCTAATAAACTACAATACAATAGTGATATACAAAGCTAAGTAAGATATAAAGACCAAGCTTATCTATATTGCTGAATTACACAGCATGGTAAAAAGTTACAACACAGAACACCAGATGAGAACAGATCTCCTCCAGTCTTGTCAATTTCCCATTTTGGATCTTTTCTAAAGATGTCTGAACAGTAGTGACCAGCTCCCTGGTGTTTCGTTTGGAAGTCCGGCCACTCACAGACAAAGTTTTAAGCTCATGGAGAGGAGAAAGCTGGTAGGCCAGAGCCACAGCATAACAGCACTCTAAACTGGTTTGTGATCAGGTTTGCCATGAGAGGGGCTATATAAATTATAAAGGTGTAAGAAGAGGAGATAAAAATGGCAAAGAGGTCACATGGAGGGAATGGAAAGCAGAAGAGAGAGAGAGCACAGGCAGCTGTGAAAGTATCGGTTTTTGCATTGGGTTTCTTACTGGCTTTCTTAACCTCTACTTTCACTCTTTACTGTGACTCATTTTGTCTCTTCTTGCTAAGCGATGCCCAAAAAAGCAGAATATCAATCTAATAAAACTGAAAAAATAAAGAAATCGAGAAAATCAAATTACAGTACAGTAAGTAACCCAAAACCCTGGAGACGATTATGAGTGCTGCTCAGCCAATTATTTCTTACCCAAAAAATAAGGCTAAATAACGTGAAACAGTCATAATGAGCATATTTACATGCACACACAATACCAAAATAAGGTAAGTAACCTGGTTAAAGCAGAAACCCGGGTTTCTTAAACTCCCCATATGAGGGACAACATGCTGGTTTCAGCGTCCCAGCAGGAGTTGATTTGGGAACCTCACCTGGCCAGGATGCCAGTGTCACGGAAGGAGAGGGGAAGGAAATATATTCAGGTCATTCACTAAGTGGCAGCATCCCTGGGCCATAGTACCCCTGTGGATGCCCACTGGTGAACCCTGTTGGGTCCCGTGGGTGCCGCTGAAGGGACTTCTAACATACCTGGAAGTGCTCTCCAGCCCCAGTTTCAGGACACCGGAAGTACTTCAGGGTTTGGAATAAAAAGGGCCGTGCTGCCCTGTCCAGGTGAGTCGAAGCTGAGGGAGCAGATGAGCAACACTCGCCTCAGAGGAGTAGCAGTGCAGTTGAAAGAAAAGAACAGAAGAATGCATATAAATGTCATACAAAGCTATTGCCTTGAATAAATCCCTTTGTTTTGAACCCAGCGCTTGTTTTGTGTATTCGTGTTTGGGGTTGGAGGCTCAGTGGCGCCCCCTGCTGATCACCCCCAGTTTACATGTGAAGTCCACTTCTTCTCTTAAATGCTGCAAAATCACAAAAATGTGCTAAAGAAACAATTAAACATCATCAATTCAAAAAGAAGTATGGAGCCTGAGCCTCACGAGATTGTGCTGTTGAGCTTCAGCACGTATGTAGCTATTTCTGAAATACTGAGACAGATTACTTCAGCCAGGCGATAATGAGATCACCTGATTTTATCGCTGTGGACGCTTCCACTGCTTTCTGCCGGTGGCTGCTGGAATGCGTGTGTGAAGTTAACTTGTGCAACAGATATGTGCAGACTACAAAATTCTTCGCTGGAACCGGATTAAGAGCTTGTATGGCCACATAACTGGGAAACTAGTGGATAAATCTATGTGTGTTAACCTGGTTCCTCAGAAACCAATATTCAGTTTTCTCTAACTGGACTAAGGGTATTGTGACCTGCAGGGGGCACACCAGCCTTCCAGACCTGACACAGACAGACACAAGGCGCAAGTCCAGCACAACACGGGTTTTTATTTTGCTGTGGGAAGCTTTTCCCCAAACATTTCCCACTTGTAAGCACAACACAAAGCACCATAAAGGAACACACAGCAATGCCTTTCTCTTCTTCTCTTTCTCTTCACTTCCACCTCCACTCCTACTCCAGCAAGTGTTGTCCCTCTTCCTCCTGACTCTGCCTCTCGTAGCAGTAGCAACTGGCTTTTTTTATCTTGCACCCGGGAATACTTCTGGTGGCCTTTTAGCATGGTGTGGAAGAGAGGAGGAAACCTAATAAAGTACGGCTCTGCAGCCTCTGCATCACCCCCTGACGGCACCTATGAAACACAACACAGCTGTGCTGAACCCCCAACTCCCATGAAGCCCTGTGGGAATCAGAGGCACTACTACAACCCAAGTGGGCTGCCGTCTAGTGATCTGGAGGAGACAATGATCTTTGTCTGCTCTCTCCCCTGGTCCTTCCAATCCATAGGTGTCCTGCCCGGGTAAAGGCCCTGGCATCCGCCACAGTATACAGTTGTGCTTGAAAGTCTGTGAACCCTTTAGAATTTTCTATATTTCTGCATAAATTTGACCTAAAACATCATCAGACTTTCACTCAAGTCCTAACAGAAGATAAAGAGAAACCAGTTAAACAAATGAGACAAAAATATTATACTTGGTAATTTATTTATTAAGGAAAATGATCGAATATTACATATTTGTGAGTGGCAAAAGTATGTGAACCTCTAGGATTAGCAGTTAGTTTGAAGGTGAAATTCGAGTCGGGTGTTTTCAATCAATGGGATGACAATCAGGTGTGAGTGGGCACCCTGTGTTATTTAAAGAACAGGATCTATCAAAGTCTGCTCTTCACAGCACATGTTTGTGGAAGTAAATCATGGCACGAACAAAGGAGATTTCTGAGGACCTCACAAAAAGAATTGTTGATGCTCATCAGGCTGGAAAAGGTTACAAAACCATCTCTAAAGAGTTTGGACTCCACCAACCCACAGTCAGACAGATTGTGTACAAATGGAGGAAATTCAAGAACATTGTTACCCTCCCCAGGAGTGGTCGACCAACAAAGATCACTCCAAGAGCGAGGCGTGTAATAGTCGGTGAGGTCACAAAGGACCCAAGGGTAACTTCTAAGCAACTGAAGGCCTCTCTCACATTGGCTAATGTTCATGTTCATGAGTCCACCATCAGGAGAACACTGAACAACAACAGTGTGCATGGCAGGGTTGCAAGGAGAAAGCCACTGCTCTCCAAAAGAAACATTGCTGCTCGTCTGCAGTTTGCTAAAGATCACGTGGACAAACCAAAAGGCTATTGGAAGAATGTTTTGTGGACGGATGAGACCAAACTAGAACTTTTTGGTTTAAATGAAAAGCGTTATGTTTGGAGAAAGGAAAACACTGCATTGCAGCATAAGAACCTTATCCCATCTGTGAAACATGGTGGTGGTAGTATCATGGTTTGGGTCTGTTTTGCTGCATCTGGGCCAGGATGGCTTGCCTTCATTGATGGAACAATGAATTCTGAATTATATCAGAGATTTCTAAAGGAAAATGTCAGGACATCTGTCCATGAACTGAATCTCAAGATAAGGTGGGTCATGCAGCAAGACAACGACCCTGAGCACACAAGTCGTTCTACCAAAGAATGGTTAAAGAAGAATAAAGTTAATGTTTTGGAATGGCCAAGTCAAAGTCCTGACCTTAATCCAATCGAAATGTTGTGGAAGGACCTGAAGCGAGCAGTTAATGTGAGGAAACCCACCAACATCCCAGAGTTGAAGCTGTTCTGTACGGAGGAATGGGCTAAAATTCCTCCAAGCCGGTGTGCAGGAATGATCAAAAGTTACCAGAAATGTTTAGTTACAGTTATTGCTGCAAACGGTGGGTCACACCAGATACTGAAAGCAAAGGTTCACATACTTTTGCCACACACAAATATGTAATATTCAATCATTTTCCTTAATAAATAAATGACCAAGTATAGTATTTTTGTCTCATTTGTTTAACTGGTTTCTCTTTATCTACTCTTAGGACTTGAGTGAAAATCTGATGATGTTTTAGGTCAAATTTATGCAGAAATATTGAAAATTCTAAAGGGTTCACAAACTTTTAACCACAACTGTACATGACCTTTTTAACATTTCTGTGAAAAAACCAAGTTATTAAAGAGCATGTTAACACACTGATTGATCATAATCTTAAGAAATAAGAATTTTATGCAAAATACGGATCTTAGAACAACCACAGAGTTCTCTGAGTGTTATGAGGAAGAAAGATTTAGTAGTGACAGCTGGCTACTACTACTTCATCATTTTACTCTTAACATGCAGAGACTCTTTAATCGATCCATTCATCTACTTTATCATCTACTTTTAAAGTAAAGTGGAGCCTCGCAGCATCAGATACAAGTCTGGAACCAATCCTGCAGAGGGCACAAGTTCATCACAGGACACTCTCCTCACATACCTCCATCCACACCACAGTGTACAAAAACAAAATGTGTGTGAGGCTTCAAAAAACATCAGGGTTTTCCAAGGCCTGCCTAGAAATAGGCCTCACCCTGGGCTACCAGAGCCCAATCTCTACTAGCAGGCTTCCAAACAAATTAAAAGAACAAACCAAATAAATTAATCCAAAGACTTTGATATAATAAATCAATCTTCAAGAACTTATTTAGGACCTCAGGCTGTTTAACTTGGCTACAAAAACAAGCGACAATGAATTCATTAAACTGTGAAAACAAAAGCATGTAGGTAATTAAAATCAAAACCATGCAAATAAAAACCCTAACTCTGAAACCAACCTCTGCTGCGGTCGGAATGAATGCTGCCATCCTGCCAATGCTGCTGTCATGCCAAGCGCCATGCTCAACCCTCCATACAAACCTGGTGTATAAGAGTCATAGGGTGCACCTCTAATGGCCAGCACAGAGCAAAATGCCTCATTCTTACATGTGGGGTACATAGAAAATCCAACTTGTCAATTTATCTCCCAATGCGCAATGCCACACTAATTTGTGGGACCCTACAGAGAACAAGTTGGAAGATGTCAAGTCAGCTTAAACATTTACTTCTAAATCCTTTTTCTTATTTTTCTAACCTAGCTTAACAAAATTAATATCTGTCTGCAAAATTCCTACACTAAAAGCTGCCAATGACACAAAGATAAAGTACAGCTGCACTCTACATTAATGACATTGTGGTTAAGATAGGAAATGATGACAACACGATATCCGTAAATAGTGATGCTAGTCTGGTGAATTCCATGCTCTACGGATGCAGACTTTAACGTGCATATCATCACAGGACCTATAGACAAAGTGTCACATAGCTGTCATCACATTTTGAGTCAGCATTTAATGTGTAAGTTCAGGCCGTTTCCTATATATAAGTTTATTTTCCCTTCCTCTGACTCAGGCAGAGTTATTTGTGATCTGCCCCAGCTTGTGTTTTATTTGATGGTGGGGGCAGCAACTGGCAATAGTGGACAGACCACCCAACTTTCACGTTCTCTGCCTGGAAAGCTAGTAGCATTCAAAGTCTTACGTGAGTCTGATTCCTGTAACACCCTTATAATAACCCTACGTCCTCCACTGTGCTAAGACAGGCAAGTCAGGCTTAAAATGAAAAACAAAACTACACTTTCTACCTGTGTCTGCACTGCTTATTCTCCAGTGGTCCAGTTGGTCCTCTCACACTCCAAAGACCTGCAGATTAGCAACTGTAAAAGAGCCGCATGGGACTGAATGTGCACGTGAGTAACGGTGCCCTGCTATCCAGAATTGACACAAGGCTTGGGACCAGAGCTGCCTGAAAAGGAAATGGCTGCCCATGACCATGAAGTACATACGCTGGTTAGAAATTATTGATGAATAGCTGGATGGACACCCCATGCTTTTCCTGTCTTATATTAAGCCATACTACAAAAAACAATACATACTGTAGATATAATGTCTGCACCGCAATACACTTCTCAGTACATCAGTTTACTTGATCAATGCGCTTGATGGAGGGATGGATGGATGGATGGATGGATGGATGGATACCCCATCTCTTTCATGTTATATGATAAACAATACTGCTGACAGACATAGTGAAAATGTCCTACACTGCAATACACATACATAAATTGATGCACTTGATTAACACATTTGATGGATGGATGGATGTATGTTCTGTCCTTTTCATGTCATATGTTAAACAGGGCAGCTCACAGACATGGCTAAAATGCCCAGCACTCCAATACACTTCAGTATATATCGATGCTTAAAATCAATATCAGTGCTCAGTGATGGATGGATGGATGGATGGATAATCCATCGTTTTTATGTTGTATGCTAACAGATACAGACAAAAACTCCTGCACTACAATACACTTCCCAATACATTAATACACTTGATCAATATCCTGGATTGATGAATGGATGGATGGATGCTCCATTAGATACACCATCGTCTTTATTTCCAATGATAAATTATACTTCTAATAGACACAGCAAAAATCCCCTGCACTCCAATATATTTTAACATATCAATACACTTGATAAATACAGTGGAAGGATTATTGAATAGATACTTCATCATTTTCATGTCATATGCTAGATACTTCTAACATAGATAGCTAAAATGCCCTGCACTCCAATACACTTCTCAATACATCAATAAACCTGATCAATACACTAGATGGATGCATGGATGGATGGATGGATGGAATGAGAAGTGTGTTGGAGTGCAGGACATTTTGACTCCATCTTTTTTAAGTCTTGTGTTAAACAATGCTAGCTTAAATGAACTCCACTCTGAAACACTTCTCGATGAACTAGATCAATACATTTGGTGGAAGGATGGATGGATTGAGAAATGTTTTGGAGTGAAGGACATTTTAACTATGACCCAATGGATGGATGCCCCATCATTTTCATCTCTTATGTTCAACAATGCTGCTAACAGACATCGCCACACAGTCCTGCAGTCCAATTCACTTCTCTGTGTTGCTCTACAAGTCAGACTATTGAGATCATCTGACACTGAGCTATGAACATTCATTTAACTTTGTGTTGCCAACCTGCACAGGATGATTGCAGGGACTACAAATATTGTGGTACTGATGTGAGAGAAAAGCCCAGTGTGAACACGCAGAACAAATCAACTCCATGCAAAGCACACAGTAAGGAGATGAAGGGTTCACGTCCACATTCCTCTCTGCATGGACAGCACTTTGAGTAGTGGGAAAAGTGCAATATAAATCTAAAGTAGTCAGTCAGTCAGTCATTATCCAACCCGCTATATCCTAACACAGGGTCACGGGGGTCTGCTGGAGGCAATCCCAGCCAACACAGGGTGCAAGGCAGAAACAAGGCCCGGGCAGGGCGCCAGCCCACTGCAGGACACACACACACACCAAGCACACACTAGGGACGATTTAGGATCACCAATGCACCTAACCTTTGGACTGTGGGAGGAAACCAGAGCACCCAGAGGAAGCCCACGCAGACACAGGGAGAAAATACAAACTCCACGCAGGGAGAACCCAGGAAGCGGACCCAGGTCTCCTGACTGCGAGGCAGCAGCGCTACCACTGCGCCACCATGCCGCCCTAAATGTAAAGTATTATTATTATTATTATTATTATTATTATTATTATTATTATTATTATTATTATTAAAAGGTACCAGGCCCACACACCTAAGCAACATGAACAAGTGCTTATGTCCTCAGAGTTACCTGTCCCCATTAATCAGAATCAGATTCATTCCTTTAAATTTAACTCTGACAAATCTGCTAAATCAGGCAGTAGTTCACATTCGTACATTTTGTTCTCTCATTTCCCGTAGTTCTGTTCATGTCCAGAATCTCCTGCAGGCTGCCTTGGACGTAAACCTGGAGCCGAGTGCTCTGCTCTCACTGCTGGTGGCTTAGACTTTTGCAGTCTCTAACAACGCATATCTGAATGTTTTCAGTTACTGCCGAGACAACAGCAGTGCTTTTATCCTATTGACACTTTTAACTGTGCTATTTATTAAGATTGCACAGAGTAAAATCACACACGTTAAATTAACACTGTAACTGTACATGTGGCCCCCTGCGTCTGTATTTACACTATGAAGTTTTACTTTGACACAGTAAGGGTCATTTTAACACTAGCAGGTTTGCTGTGTGAAATAACTTGTGAAAGTACTTGTATGAAAGGGTGCTAAAAATATATACGCTTTCAGGAATATAGCAAACCATTCCTTTAAAAGGACTAGTGCGGTCATATAAAATATAGGCGCCCAAGTGATTCTTCACAGAGATGTCATAGGGGAGCCATCAAGGTGGGAGCCTTCTGTTTATTCAGATCCATACCAGGGTCCATAAATAGCCGTGAATGATGATAGCAGACTTGTGAAATGCTAATGGATTCCTAAGCTCCTACTGCATCGAGTAACTCTTGCTAAGTTTAGGGTTTCTTGAACTTCCTCTTCTGTTGGCTGCTCCCGTTAGGGGTTGCCACAGCGGATAATTTACTTCCATATCTTCCTGTCCTCTGTTACACCATCACCTGCATGTCCTCTCTCACCACATCCATAAACCTCATCTTAGGTCTTCCTCTTTTCCTCTATCCTTAGCATCCTTCTCCCAATAAACCCAGCATCTCTCCTCTGCACATGTCCAAACCAACATAATCTCACTTCTCTGACTTTGTCTCCAAACCTTCCAATCTGAGCTGACCCTCTAATGTCCTCATTTCTAATCTTATCCATTCTCGTCACACCCAATGCAAATCTTAGCATCTTTAACTCTTCTACCTCCAGCTCTGTCTCCTGCTTTCTGGTCATTGTCACCATCTCCAGCACATACAACATAGCTGGTCTCACTACGGTCCTGTAGACCTTCTCTTTCACTCTTGTCTGTCACAAATCACTCCTGACACTCTTCTCCACCTACTCCACCCTGCCTGCACTCTCTCTTTTTTGTTCCTTTTAGGAGCAGGAGCTGACACAGCACATTACTGCACCCACCACATGACAAACCAACTCAAGATCCCGGATTAGGACCCTAGTTCAGCCTTGTAGCGGGTGACACCTCAGCACCACACTAGTTCAGATGGAGGGGAACATTGTGAGGTTTTTTAATGGTGGCTGGAGTGCCAGTTCTGCCACCAACCCCCAGGTTTTTCCCTGCAGGTTGGAGGGCCTACATGCAGGGATGGATGCAGAGTAATGTCATACCCAGGACGGAGCAATTGCAGGTTGAGGGCCCAACAGAGCAGAGTCACTTTTGGTGTTTACAGGATTCGAACCGGCAACCTTCCGATTACCAGTGCAGATCCCCTGCCTCAGAGCCACCAGACTACTAAATATTAAAGATTCATTTTTCCTTCCTTTCCTTCTTAAAGGCCCAAAGAACTAATTTTACATGCAAAGATCCTATCTCAGAATTAAATATTTTTAAGTCAAGCAATTGTTCTATGATGAACCCCACAAGCCAGTAAAGTGCCATTCAAGAAACATTTTTACGAGCGTGCTGTTATCGTCCTATTTTTATGTTTTTCATATCAGCCTATTAAATACTGCCAGCAGAGCTTTGTTTAGCAGTCTCAATACTGTTAACAGACCATTTCTCACTTAATGCAGTTCTAGCGTCGGGGGGCCACTCTAGATAGGGGACGCAGCTCTGGGCGGGTGGCAGGGCAAGCTGGCACAGACACATTCGCACGCCTATTGTGGATGTGAGAAGAAAACCGGGGGGTCTCAAAAGAGACAAAGAAGAAAGCTGGGGGTGGGGGGAGGCACGAAAAAACACAAAGAGGTCGTGCAAACTTCACACGGGCTGGTTGGTGGAAAAGAAGATGATGACTCTGTGGTTTTCTTTTTCGTTTAATATTTCTTTTTTGTTTGTTTATGAGTGTGTGCAGTTTACATTGTATAGCTCATCGAAACCAAATATGCAAATGATACGGTGAAAAAGACTTTAGGGCGAGCTTTTTTTTTGCATCTTCCCGTTCTATATTATTTATAACCCAATGACTTGAAGTAACCACAGGACGAGTCACTAAGTACGTCGCTTGTGCCTCTTCACGCCTCTGCACCTTCATGACAGCCCTTTTGAGTGGGCTTGGGAGCACAGCGCAAATATCACAAATGATGGAGGTACATCGTGAGGTGGATGAAGAGCAGACCGGAGGAAGAACATCCTGTTAATCCAGCTTCAGTTAACGGGGGCCATAATACCAAATAACTCTTTAAAGTGCGTATCTGTAACTTTTAGTGCCACGGGATGGGCCACGGCGGGTGCTGCCAGCAGTGCATCGGGTGGCTGCTTAAATAAAACCCATCCATCCATTTTATGAACCTGCTTACCCGCTGGAATTAAGTAAAACAGAAATTCACTTTATATACCATATGTTTAACGTTTGGTGACATTTTGTTTGGCGACAGTATTCACGCCAGAGAGTACCGCTTGTCATTTAGTCACACGTACACAACGTAACCCAGCTTTGGCATCTCCTAGAGGCAGAAGAGGCCTAAGTAGAGCAAACGTTCATCCATCCATCTATCCGATAATTTCCTGAACCCATTCATCCATCTATTTTCAGACCAACCGATAGCAAGAGCTTCTTCCAGCAGCATTAAGCACAAAGAAGGAACCAACACCGTAATGGGTGACAAAATGTAACGATAAAATAAACCTTCAACAATAACTATTAAGGCGTTTATGAGAAAACAATCTTTAGTTAAATCACTCAGCTGGAGTCGACTCCAGGGGTCCCTTGGGGTTTCGAGTGCACTCATATACTTCTGTATGATCTCAGGGTGCTGACTTGTGGTTTCACACTTAAAAAAATTTAAAAAGAACCCAAAGCTCAGGGGCTTGCCAGGGGTTTAACCTCTAAAACCCCTTCCTCCCTCTGGGACCCCCTTTGTAGGACAGGTACGGCATGTTATGTAATAAATAAGTCAATTGTGACTCCAGTGTGAAATAAATATCTTGGAAGAGCTGCATTCTTAAAAATTAAAGTACCAGTGCTGTTCTTCAGAGTGATGCCATATTTTGGTTTCTAAAAGACCTGTCCAAATGAAGGCTCCAGGAAGGACCCTCATTTATTTAGATCCATAGCAGACTCTATAAAGTAAATGACCATGAAGAGATGGTAACAGATTTGAGAAAAACCAATGGGTCTCACTGCAAACAATAACACCAGCCAAGATCGGGTCTTCTTAATCTGTTAGTGTCCAGCTAGGTAGCCTACCACTAAAGATAAAGATATCAGGAAGTTTTTCAAAGCACAAAGAACCAACTTTAAAAGCAAAGAACTCATCCCAGAATGAAACAGTGCTTTGTCAAGAAGTACTCAACCCAGCAAAGAACCATAAAATGCCATTTAGGAGCAAAGTATTTGAAGAGAAGAGAAGAGAAGAGAAGAGAAGAGAAGAGAAGAGAAGAGAAGAGAAGAGAAGAGAAGAGAAGAGAAGCAATGTCCAGCACTGAGAACAAATGCAGGAGCAATAAAGCAAAGTGCTTGCGATCACAGAGAGAGGTTCAACGTGAGCAGGTAGAACAACTAACAAGCAACATAATAAATGCTTAAAATCGCAAACACCCATTAATCTGATGCATGGTCGTAGAGAGTTGGTGACAACTAAAATATATCCTGTTCTATTTGATTCTATTTCTTATTCTATTCAGTATACTTTTTCCCATCAAGGGACAAGGAGTGAAAGCCTATATTAGTGGCACTGGGTGCTGGAGAGGGACAAATCCTGGTCAAGACTGCAGTTCACAGTGGGGCTGACTCACACCTGCACCCATATTACAGCAATACAGAGTCCGCAACTAGCTGACATTCACTTCTTTCAATTGTGGTAGTGGGATCTCATGCATTTTATATATATTTATGTATCATTATATTATAATATATATTATTTATCATTCTTTTCTGAACTTTTAAAATAACAGAACCTTCTCAACAGATAGATAGAAACTGATTTTTGCATAGATAGATAGATAGATAGATAGATAGATAGATAGATAGATAGATAGATAGATAGATAGATAGATAGATAGATAGATACCCATTTTTGGATAGATAGATAGATAGATAGATAGATAGATAGATAGATAGATAGATAGATAGATAGATAGATAGATAGATAGATAGATAGATAGATAGAGTTTCTCTGAATTTAACGTTAACACTCTGATTAATGAATACCTTTTTAAGATGATTTTGGATTCCCGGCTTTCAAAATTGTCATTCTGGCCAGTTGCGGAGGTTCAGAAAGCCTTGCGAATCTTCAGCATGTCTTCTGTCCTCCCGTCGCTCTCTGTGCAGGTCGTTGCGTTTTGTCGGAAGGAGCTCGGCGATGTGCGCCACCCACACGGCTCTCCTGTGCCTACCCGCCGTAGACTGACGGGCAGAGCGATGCTCCAACTGGTAAACTCAAGCGGATATCGAAAGAAAGCCACAGAACTTGCTGTTCACTGATGTCGCTGAGGAAACTTGAGTTTTTTCATTTCCCCCTCTGATGACCAACCTACCTTTACAAACTCTTTTTTTTTACAGGCAGCCTATGATCTGCCTGATATTAGTGTGCGAGTGACCGAGAGAGGGACAGAGAAGGTTTGGCTTAGAGAGCGAGAGCGCGACTCGGCGATTTGCGCCTACTCTGTCTTGTGCGTGTGTGTGCGCGCGCCTGTGTGTTTAAGGGTGAGATTGCGGTGTAATTTTCTAAATGATCGATTTTTGAAGGGGCCATAAAACACATACACGTCCTTCATTTAAATATAAAGGCAACTAAGGTAAAGTAGTGACAAAACAAAGAAAGAAAGAAAAAAAAAGATACCACTTCCCGTGACACAAATTAGCTACAACTCAACACGAGAAAAAGGAAAAACCGCACTTGCGCTTCACTAGTCATGCAAGAGGATTTTAAAATAATAATAATAAGTGAAGGGGGGAGGGGTTGGGTAGGTAATAGCTACGATACTTGTCTTGTTAGGGTGAGACTTTATTTTAAGAGATAGGGACTTCTATTAAGTGTGTAAAGTTGTGACTTTACGATTAACCTTTATGCCACTCCAGTCTGAATTAGTGAACGAGAACGAGAAAGAGCGTCCATCTGTCTGTCCATTTCAAGCTCCGTTCTAATCGGATTCCTAATAGCGTCTCCTGGCAGTGCCAGGTAGAGGGCAGCGTTTCATGATCTGATTGTCAGGGCACCTCACACTAAGCCAATTTTGAGTTTGTAGGTTGGAGACGATGCCACTGACCAGAAAGCAGGAGACAGAGCTAGGGGTGGCACAGTTAAAGATGCTAAGATTTGGGTGTGACGAGGATGGACAGGATTAGAAATGAGGACATTAGAGGGTCAGCTCAGGTTGGACGGTTGGGAGACAAAGTCAGAGAGGTGAGATTGTGAGGTTAGTAGTGGGTGTAACAGAGAAAGATGCAGAGGACAGGAAGGTATAGAAAAAGATGATCCGCTGTGGCGACCCCTAAAAGGAGCAGAAGAATTAACTCAACGGACCAGTGTTCGGGATATGGAATAGGGTCATTAGTATCACATGGACGGAGTACAGTGAAATTTTTAGTTACATGCACGAATCCAAATATAACACATCACCCCCTTATCAGCACGCTGATCAGTGGAAGGTAAACTGGAGTAACTGGAGGGGAAAAAAACAAATTACAGATATTGGAAGAACAATATGCAAACTGGACCCCAGTGGTGGTGATCAGGCTCACCTTCTTGAAGCAGTGAAGAAGCATCTGCTACTGAGTAAAGAGAAAGGCAGAAAGTCAAATGGATTTTTACTACATTTCTAACTTTATGCCTTTCTGAATCACTGAGCATAGGCAGTTTAGTCCGTGGTAAATAAAATACCAGAGGGCCAGTGTAGGGTGATTGAGGCGACAGAGTTGAGTAGAGAAAATCTACAGAAACAGGAAAATTTAGGTTTGTGACAAACATCACTATATAAATAACATGTATTATTATTATTATTATTATTATTATTATTATTATTGTTGTTGTTGTTGTTGTTGTGGTTGTTGTTGTTGTTGTTGCTGTGGTTGGCTGGCGCCCTGCCCAGGGTTTGTTTCCTGCCTTGCGCACTGTGTTGGCTGGGATTGGCTCCAGCAGACCCCCCATTACCCTGTAGTTAGGATATAGCTGGTTGGATAATGGATGTATTATTATTATTATTATTATTATTATTATTATTATTATTATTTCTACAGTTCCAGTAATAAATATTCACCCTTTTGATGGTTTATGTATTTTATTTTTATACAACATTGAATCACAGTGGATTTAATTTGGCTTTTTGATCCTAATCAATAAAAATGTCAAAAGTAAAAACAGATCTCTGCAAAGTGGTCTGAATTTATAACAAATCGAAAACATTATGCATTCCCCACCTTTAATGTGACACCCGTAAAACTTCATTGGTAGAGCCAACTGGTTTTAGAAGTCACAGGACTAGAACAGTGGAGTTCTCCAGTCTCTAGCTGCATGAATGTGGAAGGTCCAGCTTGTGGGGAGTCATTATGGTGGTCTAACCTACACACTGAGGACATAAAGAACAGTCCAGGCAATTCCATGAAAAAAAAACTGAAAAGCAATTGGGAGACAAGAAAATATCCAAGTCACTAAATCTCCACTTAATAATCCATAATGACAAAATGAAGACATTGTGTCATCAAGGCTTACACATTTATTAAACATCAAAAACTGAAATCTCTCATTCATGCAAATATTCAGGCTTGAGGAGACATGAAGATGGCAGTTTATAGACGCTTCCCATCCAATATGAAGGAGCTTGAGAAGATCTGCCATGATGGATGGAATAAACTGTCCAAATCCAGGTGCGCAAAGCTTGTAGAGACTTCCACAAGAAGACCCAAAGCTGGAATTTCTACCAAAGTGGCTTCAACAAAGAACTGAATTAAGGGTCCATATACTGATATGAATGACTGACTTCAGACTATTTTTAAAGACCTTGCAGATATTTCTGAAAGCATGTTTTCACTTGGCCATGATGGGATACTAAGTGTGAACTGATGGGGAAAAAAAGCAAATGTATTTATTTAAAATTCCCCTTCACTAAGACCTGTGAAATACTCCCCATGCTTGCATGTGTGACCATATATGTAAATAGATAGATAGATAGATAGATAGATAGATAGATAGATAGATAGATAGATAGATAGATAGATAGATAGATAGATAGATAGATAGATAGATAGATAGATAGATAGATAGATAGATAGATAGATAGGTACTTTATTAATCCCCTGTTTTTAGATAGATAGATAGATTCCGGCAGGGTGTGCCAGCAGCAACTTTCTGTGAAGGAAGTTCAATTCCTTCTTTTATCCCAATTTTGTTCATTTTTGCATCATTTATTTAAGTTAATGTTGCTTAAGTTAATTACTGTATCTGCTTTGTTTTCCATGCCCGTGTTATGTGCCTTGTGCCTTGTGGGTGGTTCCCTAAGAGGCGGGGCCACCCACCCATCACCGTCAGGACCTCCCCTTCTGCACTGAAAAGGTGAGGATTTCCCAGAGTTCCTTGTGCTTTATTTTGAATGCACTTGAGAGTTTTTGGTGAGTTGCTGTGATTTTTTTGTGCTACTTGGATTTGTGAACCTTTGCTCTGTTTTTAGATAGATAGATAGATAGATAGATAGATAGATAGATAGATAGATAGATAGATAGATAGATAGATAGGTACTTTATTAATCCCCAAGGGTTTGCCTCATATTTTATATTTGGACTTGGTTGCTTTTGGAATTGCCTTTTGTGCACTTTGGTGCTTCACAGCGCAACAGAACCTTTTTGTGAAATAAAGCTTTCATTTTATAAAGATCCTTTCTTTGCCTTAAATCTTGCCCGGGTTTGTTAGTAAATCGCCCCCTAGAGGTCATTTTTAGAAGTTTTTTGGAATTCCAGTGTTTCGAGACACTACAAAATAAATAAATTGAATTAATTTCACTGGTGTGGTACAGATTACAGATTATATACCTGCAGAAAGCAACACAGGAAAGCACAGAAGTGTGGACGAGGCTTTAGGGAGCTGTGTAATTTATTTTCCAGCCTAAAAACATTCGAAATCCCAGTGAGTTTTATGTTTCTCAAATGTGAAATCGGCCTACGAAGCGATTTTTAATGTCAGTTTTGTGAAGCTGTATGAGAATTGAAACTTTCTTGCTTTGCTGTTCACTGGCAGTAGTCATTCTTTCCCTAGTATATCATTTAAAGCACACATCACAAAGCTCTCTAAATCATGTTTCTTCCATCTTAAAAATGTTGTGAAATGAAGGGGTTTTCTAAATAATTCTGAGAAATTAATTCATGCATTTATTTCCAGTAGGATTGACTACTGCAATGCGGTGTTCACTGGATGTTCAAACTGTTCTTTATACAGTTTTCAGTTAATCCAAAATGCTGCTGCAGGAATTATTACAAGAACAAAAAAATATGAACACATAACTCCAGTTCTTCAATCCTTACACTGGCTCCTGGTTAAGTTTGGGTAAGATTTCAAAATCCCTTTTATTAATAAAGCCTTAAATGGCCAAGGTCTGGCTTACTTGTCTGAACTTATCATGACTTACAAACCTGAGCGCACATTAAGATCTCAAGATGCTGTTCTGTTTAGGATTCCAAGGATTAATAAAATAACACTGGGAGGTCGAGCTTTTAGTTACAGCACCCCTAAACTGTGGACTGGTCTGCCTGCTACTATAAGAGGTGCCCCTTCGGTATCAGCTTTTAAATCCCGGGTGAAGACTCACCACTTCATTTTAGTACACCCTGACTAGAGCTGCTGATTAACTGTACAGACTGCATCTCTGTTGTTAGTCATTAGCACTAAAACATACGTGACATGAGAGTTAGAATTTGTTACTAACCCTCACCTATTCTGTTTCTCTTCTCGGTACTCAAATGTGTCACTTGGTGCCACTGCCCACCTGCCAAGTTGTTTTGCCTGCCTAAGGTAAAGTCATCTCTGACGGAGGATCACAGGAATCATCGGGTAGAGGGGTCCGTTCATTGGATTTGTTGGCCCAGTGCTGACTCACCTGTGAAATGGCCAATAGGGGGAGGCAGCTTGATGGCTGAGGTCTCCAGGACTCTGAACAAGTCCAAATCATATTATGTGATATCATCGACTGTTGAATTCTGCTCTGTACTTGTAATATTTCTTTTGCACTATTATATTGTATTGAGGGTGACTTGTGTTCTGTTCTGTGTTTTGTATTGTTTTGTATTGACCCCCGTCTTTTTGACATCCACTGCACGCCCAGGGTCTCTCTTTGAACTGCCTTTCCCAAGGTTTCTTCCATTTTTTCCCTAAAGGGTTTTTTTTTGGGGTTTTTTCATTGTCTTCTTAGAGAGCCAAGGCTGGGGGGCTGTCAAGAGGCAGGCCCTGTTAAAACCCATTGTGGCACTCATTGTGTGATTTGGGGCTATACAAGAATAAATTGTATTGTATTGTATTCTTGAGGTCATAGAGCTCTGGTGCCTCCTAAATTACTGAAGATTTGTGATTCAACTAAGGGGAGTTGCTGTTGGATCAGCAGGCCCTCGTTCTTAAAGGAAGCAACACGCTTGTTAGTTCTGCTAATGTTAAAGGAGAAATTACTGTGAGGACATGACACTGTCACATCTCAATCTTCTTACCTCTATGGTGTCTAATCATTGTTTCTAATCAGGCTGATGTTGGTACTGGCATCACAAGTCTGAAGATGAAATCGGATTTGTGTCTAGCC
This sequence comes from Polypterus senegalus, assembly GCF_016835505.1. Lineage (NCBI taxonomy): Eukaryota > Metazoa > Chordata > Cladistia > Polypteriformes > Polypteridae > Polypterus > Polypterus senegalus. The sequence continues at coordinate 23,167,401 of NC_053163.1, forward strand.
ATTCAATCATGAGTAAACCAAGGGGAATGACCAAAGAAGACATGTCGCTATGATTTCTAAGAGACTGGGGCACAAAATCTAAAAACTAAATACTGAGTAATTATCTCGAGGAGATAGCACAGTATAAGAAGCAAGGGAATTGCCATCATTAGAGAATATTTCAGCTGATTTACAGATTAGAGTGAATTTAATTCATTACTGCTGTTCATGCTAGTGGGTGCCTGTTAAAGCTCACATCAATGAAAAAAGTCATCAGGTTTGTTCTGCAATATCGGCGTCACTGTGATTTTCTTAGAAGAAACTGAAAAAATAAAAGGTTTCAGGGAATAGCTGGTTGCATTATCTGAATTGAGACATGTACTGTTTTATTTAGTGATGGAGGGTGGCACAGTGGTAGCACTGCTGCCTCACAGTTTGCATGTTCTCCCTGTGTCTGTGTGGGTTTCCTCCCAAAGGCATGCAGGTTAGGTGCACTGCCAATCCTAAATTGTGTTTGGTGTGTGGGTGCCCTGTGGTGGGCTGGCACCCTGCCAGGGGTTTGTTTTCTGCCTTGAGCCCTGTGCTGGCTGGGATTAGTTCCAGCAGACCCATATGACCTTGTAGTTAGGATATAGTGTGACACAGAAAATGTTAGGTGACACAGGAAATGGTGCTGTGGTTAGCATGGTTGCCTTCCTGGGATTAAATTAGATGTTGGTCACTGTTTATGTGGAACTTGGACATTATTCCCATTTCAGTTTGGCTTTACCCCGCAAATGTGAAGGCCATTTTTTGCAGTGTTTTAATTAGGCCCAGTATGAGGGAGTATTGATGTATGTGTGAATGGGCTGGCTTCATGTCTAGGGTTAATCAAAGTGGCGTATAGACAGACAATGATGCTGAACTAGATAGGCAGGTTATGAAAATAAACAGATGGAAGGACTGATCAATTGACCGCCTGGAAGGAGTATCTTTGTGATGAATTAGTTCAAATTTTTTGATGGGTTAATCGATTGCCAGCTGTCATTAAGTCATGTGTACTGTGTTGCTTAGGTTGTCCATTTCTGTTGACTCTTTTATCCGATTGAGCATCACGAGATCAAATTCCATGCAACCAAAGTTATCATAGCAATAAAATAACATAAGATGAATAAGCATGATAGCACAAAGAATAAGTGTGAAAATATATATGTACCATTGCAACATTCTGCAGACTGTAGGATAAGGTCAGTAGGACACCCACTCACAATACAGAAGTCTCCAGATGAGCCTTCTAGCTAATAAAATCCAATTATATTTCTCACAATAGATAGCATTGTTTACTAAAATGTTGCTTTTAAAAGCAATTGATTGTAACAACAAGCCAGATTGAGTGCAGTCCCTCACCGCAGTACACAGTAAATCAACACGAGTTCAGGCAAAATGAGTGATACGGCAGAGTAAGATGGGGACCGTGTAGTGGAGGGGAACTCACCGTGTCTACAATGAGTTTGTGCTGCTGCAGGATTTTACTGAAGTTCATTTGCTCGTCGGAAGTTAATTCTTGGTTGGATTGGATTTGTCGCTTTTTTTATTTCTGTCTTTCTGTACTCAGTTGGTAAATTTAGAGTGAACCACCGGTGTGACATGTAGCAAGGCTGTATTAAGGTGTGAAAAGCTGGCCCATAAGAGCACATGTATGTGTCGCCATCAGTCTTTTTATAAATCACTGGTAATTTTCACTGAACAAGCAAGAAATATGTGGCTTCTAGTTGCAGGCCTCAAGTTATATCAAGTTAGAAGCATTGAGCACACATTAAAAAGAAAAATTTATAAACTCAAAGAAGCAGAATTTAGTTTTGTGAACTGCAATTTCTTAACTGAATCTAAGAATTCAGAAAGGAGGAGGAAGAGATTGGGAGCATGTGCTGATACAGAAAGCTCTTTGTGAATTCAGAAACTGGAATGTAAACGGTTTAACTAAGCATTTAACCAACAATTAGGAAACTAGCAATGATACATGGACTCAGCTGACTAGCCAAGGTTTTGGCTTTTCAGAGTTTAGAATTATGCCATATCATGGAGCACTTGAAGGCAGAGATGAGGCTAAAGAAGGCAAAACGGCTGCAAAAGAGGGAGCAGAAGGCAGTAAGGATATCCAGTAGATGAAAGTCAGCTTTGGCTGAAGATTTAATCAGATCTGTCAGTTAGCATATGTTATGGCTATGATTCCTTTCACTATTAACACTGGGATTGCACAAATATGTATACATTAAACTCCTCTCCACCAGACCTACCTGGCATTTAAGCACACTTCACCTCCTCTTTTGCCCTTACATTTAACCCCACTCTGAGATATTTCCTAATAGTTTGATCCAATATAACAAAATGACAGCCTAAGTACAAGGAGATCTATTCTTTAATGATTTTGTTCACTTTAAAGACAAATAGAGAGAACTTTTACAAAGTAGGATCTTCACCTTCTGGTACGCTATCTCTAAATTTGAACATAAAAATATTTTACAGTATTTCAAGAGGTTATACAGCACATATTAAAAAAGGCATGATTAAATATACTTAATTGATCCCCAAAGGAAAATTTAAATGCATATGGCAGCAAAAACAGAATACACAGTTACTGCCTCAAAATACAATATAAGACATTACAATAAAAAAAATAAAATAAAATAAATATTATACTAAAATAACTGCAGTAAACTGAGTCTGTACTACCTTCCTATGGCTTCTGGCTGGAGTGCAGGATGGAATGTCAGAAAGAAGCATTAAGGTGCCTACTGTGACTGCAAGTTTTCTTTCTAACTCATTTCATATTTAGTGACAGTCTTTGCTGCTAATTAACTCATTTCCTTTAACATTAACCGACTTGCTATTTAAAACTCACAAATCTTAATTATTTATTTTTTCTTTAATTAGCTTCCAAAAAATAATTAGATACAAAACGAGTCAACACAAAACCAGCAACCTGTGTCCATCACACAATATCCGAGAATGAAGAAAGGTGAGGGTCTCAGTAGTGCTGATCTACTCAGGTCCATAGTCCCCTGACTGTGTTCTTAGAAAAAAAGAAAATCAACAGTGTGAATTTTGGAAATGTCTGCTGTGGCAGAATGAGAGCACCAACAAGCCATCTAATTAAATGAAAGGTTTTATTAATAAGAAGAATTGACTTCTAATTAAGAAACTGGTTTGATATTGATCTTTTGGTGCACTTCAAATCTGACTTCTGTTTAGGTGCTGATTAACGAACAAAATGAAGCAATTCAGAGGACTGGATCTTAAAAAACAAGTTCTTTAAAATCAAGAGGAAAGAAGAAGCAAAAACTCGTCACTAATTACTAAAAGTGTTAGAATGAAAACCTGCAGCCAGAGTAGCACTCCAAGACCAGAGTTGGAGACCATTGTTGTGGAGGTATGAACCTGTGGCAAAAATTACTGCAAGAATTGTTCATGATGGCATTCATGGGCTCACCACCTATGGGAGGGGCCAAGGAGGTTGAGTGCAGTGTGAGTTGGGTGGTGGCCGAAGGTGGGGACCTTGGCGGTCTGATCCTCGGCTACAGAAACTGGCTCTTGGGACGTGGAATGTCACCTCTCTGAAGGGAAAGGAGCCTGAGCTAGTGCGCGAGGTCGAGAGGTTCCGGCTAGATATAGTCGGACTCACCTCGATGCACAGCTTGGACTCTGGAACCAATCTCCTTGAGAGGGGCTGGACTCTCTACCACTCTGGAGTTGCCCCCGGTGAGAGGCGCCGAGCAGGTGTGGGCATACTTATTGCCCCCCGACTCGGAGCCTGTGCATTGGGGTTTACCCCGGTGGACGAGAGGGTGGCCTCCCTCCGCCGGGTGGGGAAGGGTCCTGACTGTTGTTTGTGCGTATGCGAACAGCAGTTTGGAGTATCCACCCTTTTGGAGTCTCTGGAGGGGTGCTAGAGGGCATACCTTCTGAGGATTCCCTTGTTTTGCTGGGAGACTTCAATGCTCACGTGGGCAATGACAGTGAGACCTGGAAGGGCGTGATTGGGAGGAATGGCCCCCCCGATCTGAACCCGAGCGGTGTTTTGTTATTGGACTTCTGTGCTCGTCACGGATTGTCCATAACGAACACCATGTTCAAGCATAAGGGTGTTCATATGTGCACTTGGCACCAGGACACCCTAGGCCTCAGGTCGATGATCGACTTTGTGGTCGTGTCGCCGGACTTGCGCCATATGTCTTGGACACTCGGGTGAAGAGAGGGGCGGAGCTGTCAACTGATCACCACCTGGTGGTGAGTTGGCTTCATGGTGGGGAAGATGCGGTCAGACCTGGTAGGCCCAAACGTGTTGTGAGGGTCTGCTGGGAACGGCTGGCAGAGTCCCCTGTCAGAAGTAGCTTCAACTCCCACCTCCGGCAGAACTTCAACCACGTCCCCATGAGTCCGAATGGGCCATGTTCCGTGCCTCTATTGTTGAGGCGGCTGACCGGAGCTGTGGCCGCAAGGTGGTCGGTGCCTGTTGCGGCGGCAATCCTTGAACCCGTTGGTGGACACCGCGTGAGGGATGCCGTCAAGCTGAAGAAGGAGTCCTATAGGACTTTTTGTCCTGTGGGTCTCTGGAGGCAGCTGATAGGTACCGGCAGGCCAAGCGGAACGGCTTCGTTGTTGCTGAGGCAAAACTCGGGCATGGGAGGAGTTTGGAGAGCCATGGAGAGCGACTTTGGACGGCTTCGAGGAGATTCTGGTCCACCGTCCGGCGTCTCAGGAGGGGGAAGCAGTGCAGTGTCAACACCGTATATGGTGGGGATGGTGCGCTGCTGACCTCACTTCGACGTTAGGGTCGGTGGGAGGAGTACTCAAGACCTCCTCAATCCCACTAACATGCCTTCCAATGAGGAAGCAGAGCCTGGGGACTCTGAGGTGGGCTCTCCCATCTCTGGGACTGAAGTCACCGAGGTGGTCAAAAAACTCCTTGGTGGCAGGGCCCCGGGGTGGATGAGATACCGAGTTCCTTAAGGCTCTGGATGTTGTAGGACTGTCTTGGTTGACACGTCTCTGCAACATCGCATGGACATCGGGAACAGTGCCTCTGGATTGGCAGACCGGGGTGGTGGTCCCCCTCTTTAAAAGGGGGACCGGAGGGTGTGTTCCAACTATAGAGGGATCACACTCCTCAGCCTCCCTGGAAAAGTCTATTGGGGTTCTGGAGAGGAGGGTCCGTCGGATAGTCAACCTCGGATTCAGGAGGAACAGTGTGGTTTTCGTCCTGGTCGCGAACAGTGGACCAGCTCTTCACCCTTAGCAGAGTCCTGGAGGGTGCATGGGAGTTTGCCCGACCGGTCTACATGTGTTTTGTGGACTTGGAAAAGGCATTCACCGTGTCCCTCGGGAATCCTGTGGGGGTGCTCGGGAGTATGGGGTACCGGACCCCTGATAAGAGCTGTTCGGTCCTGTACAACCGTGTCAGAGCTTGGTCCGCATTGCCGCAGTAAGTCGAGCCCGCTTCCAGTGAGAGTTGGACTCCGCCAGGGCTGCCCTTTGTCACCATTCTGTTCATAACTTTTATGGACAGAATTTCTAGGCGCAGCCAGGGTGTTGAAGGGGTCCGGTTTGGTGGACTCAGGATTGGGTCACTGCTTTTGCAGATGATGTTGTCCTGTTTGCTTCATCAGGCCGTGATCTTCAGCTCTCTGGATCGGTTCGCAGCTGAGTGTGAAGCGGCTGGGATGAGAATCAGCACCTCCAAATCCGAGCATGGTCCTCAGCCGAAAAGGGTGGAGTGCCCTCTCAGGGTTGGGGAGAGATCCTGCCCCAAGTGGAGGAGTTCAAGTATCTCGGGTCTTGTTCACGAGTGAGGGAAGAATGGAGCGTGAGATCAACAGGCGGATCGGTGCGGCGTCCGCAGTGACGCGGGCTCTGCATCGGTCTGTTGTGGTGAAAAGGAGCTGAGCCGTAAGGCAAAGCTCTCAATTTACCAGTCGATCTACACTCCTACCCTCACCTATGGTCATGAGCTATGGGTAGTGACCAAAGAACGAGATTGCGAATACAAGCGGCTGAAATGAGTTTCCTCCGCAGGGTGTCTGGGCTTTCCCTTAAAGATAGGGTGAGAAGCTCAGTCATCCGGGAGGGGCTCAGAGTAGAGCCGCTGCTCCTCCGCATCGAAAGGAGTCAGATGAGGTGGCTCGGGCATCTGATCAGGAGTCCTCCTGGACGCCTCCCTGGTGAGGTGTTCCTGGCACGTCCAACCAGGAGGATGCCCCGGGGAAGACCCAGGACACTCTGGAGGAACTATGTGTCCCGCTGGCCTGGGAATGCCTTGGGATTCTCCCGAAGAGCTGGAAGAAGTGGCCGGGGAGAGGGAAGTCTGGGCCTCTCTGCTTAAGCTGCTGCCCCCACAACCCGACCTTGGAAAAGCGGAAGAGGATGGATGGATGGATGGATGGCATTCAATTTTGCCACCATCCTCTTTTCCACAATAGTCTTCATAGTGTCCAGGGTCCTGTGATAAGGCTGACTTTTCTGATTAGTCTGTTCAGGCATATTGCATCACTTGAACTCAAGTTACTTCTCCAGGTGATCATTTCCAGCAGCTTGCTGCACACATCAAAAGACCTGAATCTCCTTAGGAATCCTAATCTGAACTGTCCCTTCTTGTACAGCGCCACTATGTTGTCAGATCAGTCCAGGTTGATGCTTATATGGACCCTCAGGTACTTATAGCTCTGCACCACCTCCACTCCCTCCTCCTGGATGACAGCTGATCTTGGGGGCTCTTTGACCAAGTCCACCACCTGCTCTTTTGTCTTGTTGATGTTAAGCTGCAGATGGTTCTCCCTACCCCACAAGACAAAGTCCTTCACCAGCATCCTGTATGCCGACTCGTCTCCATTATCACTACAACCTGCGATGGAGAAGTCGTCTGAGAACTTCTGTAGATGGCAAAGCTGGAATTGTAGGAGTTCATTGTGTAGAGAGTAAACAGGAAGGGTGACAGGACTGTTCTCTGAGTTGACCCAGTATTATATGGCACCATCTCTGACACCCAGCCTTTGCGCCTCACAAACTGCCACCTGCTGATCCAGGAGACAGTGGTGAAGATCCATACCCCTTAGCTTGTTCCCTAGTCTGTGATGCAGAATGGTGCTAAAGACACTGGAGAATTGAAAGAACATGATCTTGACTGCGGTGTTGGCCTTGTTCTATTGAGACTTGGCTCTGTGGAGCATATAAATCAAAGCAACCTCATTACCAACATGTGTTTGATACACAGATTGCAGAGGATCATGATGGTCCATAACCAGGACCACCCTCTTGAAGGTCTTCCTATGTATGAAGAGAAAGCAACTAATCTAGTCGTTGGGGGCACTGGATTGCCATTTCTTTGGCACTTGGATCAAACAAGATATTTTCCACAGCAGGTGAACCTTTTGCAAACTAAGGGAAAGGGAGAAGCGATACTGAAAAACTCCGCAGTGCTGGCTGGCACATGTTTTCAGCACGCTGTGACTGATTCCCTAAGGTCATCCTCAGCAATCCCCTCACCTATTCAATGAAGACAGACAGCCTGGGATGTAGGAGGGAACGGGTGGAGACCCCAGGTGTAATGTCATCAAAGGAAAGGTGCCATGGAGGTACAAAGCCAGTGAAAAGAGGAGTGCTAGCAATTCAAACAAGGCAGCCACGGGTAGACGCAAAGCCAATTTATGTAAACGTTTGAAAGATTTTTATGAACAAATCAGTACAAATTGCAAAGGAAAAAAAGTCACATTTTTATGCAAATTGTTTCTTAAGAACTAACAAATAAAGTGGTACTGTTTAACTTTTTCAGGGCTGATGTCAACTTTTGTCAAAAGAAGGGGTTGACAATGGTAATCAAACGGTGACCAAACCCATTGTTATGTTTAGTTAACAAAGTCAGCTTCATCGGTTTGACCGAGATTCCCTGCATTTACTTGAGTAGCAAGGAGCAAATAACATCAAACATGTCATTAAAATCTGACAAGAGAGCAAGACGAATGCGTATAGCAAAATACTCCCTTGAAGATGTTTTGCATATTATTGCTGAATTGGACTCTGATGTGTCAGACACTGATTTTGATTTAAGTGATCGGAAACAAATGTGAGGTACCAGCTTGAGCTGATCGGTCCCCAGCTGATCGTGGTGCTGAACAGGTTTGTGTACCTGACCCGCCTATGGAAGTGTTTTCCTGGGAGGACCACCACTTGCAATGACATGAGGTACAAAACCAGATTGTGATGAACTGTGACCGTGACAGCCGCTGCCACCCCACAGCCATGCAAAGACAGCCTGGCAGGCAGCCTGTCGCACATTCCTGGTAACCTGCCCACAACAGCATGCAGCAACAGATGTTTTATGTTGATTTCTGTGGGAAACCGTTGCTTTGAGTGCTTTTCAGAAAACTGTGATTTTTGGAAAATGTATTCAGCCCTCAAAGAGATCCAATCTTCTGATTGGATGATTCTAACATTATTGAATTATTGATCATTTCACAAATTAGATTAACTTGGAGAAGCATGGCGGCGCTGCTGCCTCACAGCAAGAAGACCAGGGTTAACATCCTGGGTGCTCCCTACACGTTCTCCTCATATCTGTGTGGCCAACCTCCCAAAGACATGCAGGTTAAGGCTATGTCACATCAGACGACTTTTTGAATGATTTTCTGAGCGGCTGAAAACACCATGGCTATTAACCTTTCACTCTGTTCCGGTACATCGCTGGCTTTGTCAGGCAGCATGGGGTCTGTGGTCCTCACAAATAGAAGAGAAGCTTGTCTGTTTGAGGTCTCATATTTTACATACCAGAACAGAGTAGAGACCAGAAACAGAAATAACATGTCTGCTGAATTCACAGCAGATTTTACTACTTCATCAAGAGCACAATATTGTCTGTAATGAGAAAGGGGCAGGCATGACTGTGCTTGAAGATCAGCACTTAGCCGGTAAATATAACATGGGCTGCAATTTTTCACTCGTATAATTTGATATAGTGCAGCGACGAGATCAGCAATCGACAAAATTGACATACTCCATGACAAAAAGTCACATAATGTGACATCAGCCTTGGCTGTGTGTGTTTGCTCTGGGATGGACTGGTGCCCTGTCCAGGGATTATTCTTGCTTTGCACGTGATGCTTTCTGGGATACAATCCAGCCTCCCCTGGATAAGTGGGTCGAGGCAAATTATGAGTGAACCCTGTTCAATTCAGTTTGCCTCAGGTTTGGTAATAACATTGAAGTGAAATGCATTGAAGTCAAAGGGGAAGGAGAAACTGAACAAGTTTTGAGTGGATTATAATGCAGTGGACTTTTAAGAGTCCCAGAGGGCTAGAGAATCACTTCACTTGCCCATAACACTGGACTGATTATTGATACCAGAAATATTGCCTTGAGCTGTGAGGCAGTGGTGCTAATCACTGTAGCTCCATGAAATAAATTCACACCACAACAGTTCACAATACTCCAAAATCCTTTATCTCTCTGTGCGTCTCCTGTGCTCCTATCACATCTATCTAACACTACCAAAGCCTGTGATACCCTATGCTCAGGGGCTCTCCCTGTCATTATCTGATCTGCACTACATAGTGAGTGGTATGACATGCTTAATCCAGCAGCGAAGACACAATATACAATGAATCTAGGCAGAACAATAGTTTATTCACAAAATATTCTCATTATAGTGGGCAACAACAACAACAACAACAACATTTATTTATATAGCACATTTTCATACAAACAGTAGCTCAAAGTGCTTTACATATTAAAGAATAGAAAAATGAAAGACATAATTATAAAAAATAAATCAACATTAACATCGAATAAGAGTAAGGTTTAATGGCCAGGGGGGACAGAAAAAACAAAAAAACTCCAGACGGCTGGAGAAAAAATAAAATCTGTAGGGATTCCAGACCATGAGACCAGTCCCCTCTGGGCATTCTACCTAACATAAATGAAACGGTCCTCTTTGGATTTAGGATTCTCACGGAAGGGCTTGATGATGATGATGGTCACGTAGACTTCTTCCTTTTAATCCGTCCATCATTGTTGGAGCATCATGAAGCTTTGAGTAGGTGGTGGTAGCGCAGGCCACAACAACAAAGAAACCGGAAAAAGAAACAGAAAAGAGAGTAGGGATCAGTACCGATTTTAGAGCCACCATGAATAGTTGTTATGATGAATTGAACATACAGAGTATCAGGATTAAGTTAAATTACGATTAAAATGAAGTTATAAAAAGGCCATGTTAAAGTAATGTGTTTTCAGCAGTGTTTTAAAGTGCTCTACTGTATCAGCCTGGCTTAATTCCTATTGGCAGGCTATTCCAGATTTTAGGTGCATAGCAGCAGAAGGCCGCCTCACCACTTCTTTTAAGTTTTGTTCTTGGAATTCTAAGGAGACACTCATTTGAGGATCTGAGGTTACGATTTGGAATATAAGGTGTCAGACATTCCGATATATAAGATGGAGCGAGATTATTTAAGGCTTTATAAACCATAAGCAGAATTTTAAAGTCAATCCTGAATGACACAGGTAACCAGTGTAGTGACATCAAAACTGGTGTGATGTGTTCGGATTTTCTTTTCCTAGTTAGGATTCTAGCAGCTGCATTCTGCACTAGTTGCAAACGATTTATATCTTTTTTGGGTAGTCCAGAGAGGAGTGCGTTACAGTAATCTAGTCGACTGAAAACAAACACGTGAACTAATTTCTCAGCATCTTTCAGTGATATAAGAGGTCTAACTTTACTTATGTTTCTTAAGTGAAAAAATGCTGTCCTAATGATCTGATTAATATGTGATTTAAAATTCAAATTACAGTCAACAATCACCCTAAGCTTTTTACCTCCGTCTTGACTTTTAATCCTAATGTATCCAGTTTATTTCTAATAGCCTCATTGTATCCATTATTGCTGATCACTAAAATTTCAGTTTTCTCTTTATTTAACTTGAGAAAATTACTATTCATCCATTCCGAGATGCTAGTCAGACATTGTGCTAGTGAATCAATAGAATCGGGGTCATCAGGTGCTATTGATAAGTACAGCTGTGTGTCATCAGCATAGCTGTGGTAGCTCACGTTGTGCCCTGAGATAATCTGACCTAACGGAAGCATATAGATTGAGAATAACAGCGGACCCAGGATAGAGCCTTGTGGAACACCATATTGGATATCAGGTGTCTTCGAGTTGTAATTCCCACAACTAACAAAATATTTTCTCCCTGTCAGGTAGGATTCAAACCAATTTAAGACACTGCCAGAGAGGCCCACCCATTGACTAAGGCGATTTCTAAGAATGTTGTGATCAATGGTGTCAAATGCAGCACTCAGATCTAAGAGGATGAGAACAGATAAATGGCCTCTGTCTGCATTCACTCGCAAGTCATTTACTACTTTAACGAGTGCAGTTTCTGTGCTGTGATTTGTTCTAAAACCTGACTGAAATTTATCAAGAATAGCATGTTTATTTAGGTGGTCATTTAACTGCATAATGACTGCCTTCTCTAGAACTTTACTTAAGAAGGGCAGGTTAGAGATGGGTCTAAAATTTTCAAGAGCCGAGGGGTCAAGATTATGTTTCTTAAGTAGGGGTTTAACTACAGCAGTCTTAAGACAGTCTGGGAAGACCCCAGTATCTAGTGACGAATTTACTATGTCAAATGTCTCCCTCAAAATGCTGCAAGTTTTTTTTTTTTTTTTAGAGACATGTGGGGTGCAAATCTACCCAATCGCTAGTGATATCACTCATGCATATACACCATAAATTATTGTCACATGTGCAAAGCAGATTGGGCAGCAACATAAAGTGTGAGGTTGAATACACATGAAAGTTCTGGACTCATATCAGACAGGTAGCACAGATTGGGTAGCGACATCCTATCCAACACTGGTTGCTACAGCTCTATGATGTCACACTGGCTGGCAAAGCATCATGGGTCACTGGGGAAAAAAAAAGTTAACCTAAGCCAGACACACGGCAAATTTACATGGAAATTTTCAGCAAACAAGGTCACTAGGGGAACCTAGAAAATTGGCTATGTAAAACCCTTTCATGAATTTATTCGATCAACATTTGTTGAGACATTGGATGGATGGATGGGTGGATGGATGGACAAATTAAATTGATTAGGTTTTACCTTTTTAGCTTCCCCTTTAACAATTGCATAACTAGAAACTGATAAGCCGTAGTGCAAAAAATATACTACTTACCATGCATTTCAGCAAACAGGAATGTAGCAGAACAGCAAAATGCCTACTTACCCATACTATTACTCAGATAAGCCAGTAAATATATTTTAACAATTCATACTCAGAGGTTTTAATATTTGTGTACAATGTAAATGGAGAGACCTAAACTAAAGTGTCAATGCTGCCTTTGGAAAACATCTTTGAGACAAACAGATAGAAAGAGAGGAAATGCACCATATAATAGATAGATAGATAGATAGATAGATAGATAGATAGATAGATAGATAGATAGATAGATAGATAGATAGATAGATAGATAGATAGATAGATAGATAGATAGATAGATAGATAGATAGATAGATAGATAGATAGATAGTGTGGACGCTGGCCCGGACACACACAGACGGACATCGATGTTTCACCCAACACAGTTTATTTTACAAATATTTTCAGTTCACGTGCACGACACACCCCAGTGCCTCCTGCACTGATTCCCCCAATGTCCAGGCCTCTCAGTTCCACTGCCTTTCTCCTGGCCGCCTCTAGTCCTCCCTCCAGCTCCGTCCTCTTCCATCCGACTTTTGCCGATGACTGGAGGGAGGCAGCCCCTTAAATAGGAACCCGGATGGGCCCCAGCTGCTTCCCGGCATTCCTCTGTAACCACGCCCCAGTGTGGCAGAAGTGCCGGCTGCGCACCCGGAGGCCGTCCGGGTGTCCCCTGTCATCTTCCCCCCAGCACTTCCGCCACACCAGGAAGTCCTTTCAAGCCCTTCACCCGAGGCCCCCATCAAAACCAGGACGGACGCCCCCTCACAGTCTGGAGGAGGCACAAGCCCTCCTCCGGTCCTCCGATCACAATTGATAGATAGATAGATAGATAGATAGATAGATAGATAGATAGATAGATAGATAGATAGATAGATAGATAGATAGATAGATAGATAGATAGATAGATAGATAGATAGATAGGAGAGATGTGCACTTTTATATTTTCTTTGGAAACGGTGAAGGCAAGAGGAGAAGTAATTGGCCATGTCTGACAGTGTCATGTGACTAGTTCTGTATGGAAAGCTGGTTGCCCTTGCAGTTTAGTATAAGTGTTGTCACCCTGTGGTGAAGATGGCTGTAAAACTTATAAAGTGCACCAAAGAGAAACAGTGTTCTGTTATATGCTTTATGTGGGTAGAAGGTGTGCCAGGAGCACAAATTCATCTCCGCATTTTTGTTCAATATGGGGATAAAGTTCTTTCTCGTAAAGTCATCCATGACTAGATTGAAATGTTTGAAAATGGCCGTACTAGTGTGACGGAGCAGAGCGTTCCGGATGTCCAGCTGCAGCCACGATCACGAGAAATGAAGAAAGAACCCTGGAACCGATCGTGAAAACAAAATGATTTTTTGTTGATAGCATTAAAAAGTTGGTGCAACTCTAGAAAAATTGCAAAGGAAGGTGACTTTGTTGAAAAGTGATGTAATTTGTTTTTGAAATTCATAATAAATAGAGTTAAAAAAGAGTGCAGAATCTTCTTGAACATCTCTCGTAGATAGATAGATAGATAGATAGATAGATAGATAGATAGATAGATAGATATTAATTTAAGTATAGTCGGCAGGATAGATAGATAGATAGATAGATAGATAGATAGATAGATAGATAGATAGATAGATAGATAGATAGATAGATAGATAGATCCCAGGGACAGGGGTATTTAAGGTGTTTTGTCCAGGTAGCCTGTAATGTGCCCTCTTATAAATGATTATAATATACAATATATACAGTAGCCTTCCATAAATCTGTCTTAAAATATGGTTTGATCTCCATTTTAGTTACAAAAATGAACAAACACAATTTTTTTTTAACTAATAACACACAAATTATTGAGCACATCATTCAAGTATAGGCTGGGAAAAGTCTGAGATCCCTTAGATTGATGACTTGAGTGAAAGCTAATTGGAATCAGGAGTTAGCAAATCTGGATTTCTACCAATGACATGAGATTGGAGATGTGGTTTAGAGATACTTTGACCAATAAAAAAAGACTGAAATATCTTGAGTTTGCTATTCACAAGAAGCAGGCCTCATCAAAAAGAGATCTGAGAAGATCGATAATTGTTGATTTGCACAAAGCTAGAAAGGGTTACAAAGCCATTTCAGAAGGTTTAGTTACTCATCAGTCCTTAGTTAGACAAACTGTGTATAGATGGAGATGTTCGAGTACTTTGTCTACTCTCCCCAGAAATGGTCACCCAGCCAAGATAATTCAAAAGGCACAAAGAGCTCAATGAGGTAAAAAAGAACCCCAGAGTATGAGCTAAAGACTTAAAGGAATCATTGAGACGGGCTAACATCTCGGTTCATGACAAAATAAATAAAACATTGAACAGGCATGGTGTCCATGGCAAGATACCAGGGAGGAAGCCACTGCTTTCCAAAAAGACTCTCCATGTCTGAATTTTGTCAAAGACCACCTTGAAACTCCACAACCCTATTGGCAAAATGACTGATGAAACTAAGGTTCAATTGTTAGCAGCAGTACACACAGGGTAATAAAGGACAACATGAAATGATCATCCTAATGGTGAAGCATGGTGGAAGGAACATCAGGATTTGGAGCTGCTTTATTGACTCATGTACTGGGCAATTGGCCATCATTAAAAGGAATATGAATTCTCAGATTTACTAAAATATCCTACAAGATAATGTTTGGGTGGAATTCTGCCAGTTGAAGCTCAGTAGAAGTTTGGGTGATCTCGTGAGGCAATGACTTTAAATATCAAAATAAACCTTTGTTCAAAAAACAAAATCCGCCTTTCAGAGGGGCCAAGTCAGACCCCATGCCTTAATCCAAAAGGCAGCTGTTCACACCAGAATATGGCTGTGCCGAAGCAGATCTGTAAGGAAGAATGGACCAAATTTTTTCATGACTGTTGGTCAGGAGAAACAAGAAATTGTTGTTTGAGGTTGTTGCTACCAAAGTATGCTTGACCAGTCATTAAATCCAAGGGTTCGCTTATTTTTCCCACAACACATTGTGAATGTTTGATTGGTGTGTTTAATAAAGAGATGAAAGATTAGAATTGCTTATGTGTCATTAGTTTGTTTCAACTTGTGACACAGATGAAGATCAGATCACATATGATGACCAATTCATGGATAAAGCCTGGTCATTCCAAAAGTTTCACATGCTTTTTCTTGCCACTGTAAGCCTTTCCACTTTTAAATTATCCCCTTATTCTACTAAAGTGGGACATTACTCACCATAAGTGTTAACAGCCACCCAGTTAACCAGGTGAGGACCCAAAAAAATGATTGTTGGCCTTGTTGGACTGATCGCCTGTACTCTCAAGATGTCATTTCTTTTCTTTCCCCACACTATGTTACGTGATTTCTCTCCATTATAGACTTTCATCAAATTAGCAAAGTGATTCAGCAGAAAGGCTGAGACCTGGACTCATTTAAAGTGTTTTACAGCATGCAGCCCTATAGCCTGCCATTCTTTCTTTTTTTGCTTTTGCTGATCCAGTGTTTTCTCTACTTGCTGCATTTTAAATTTTTTTCTTGACTTGTTATTTGCAAGTACTTTCAACCAATGCTCAGCCAAATGACTCTTCAAACTAAACTCAGTAGTTCTCTTTCCTTTCATCTCACCATGCAGGGCCAGTCCCTTATTTGGAAAAATGTGTAACTGCCATTTCCAACTCAAAACCTCTTGTGATAGGACAAACTGTTGTTTAGAGGTCTTTTAGCTAATGAAGCTAAATGTTCAGTTTTCTTTTGTATTGTATCTCATTTGAAGATTAACCATTCCTATTCCAACTGGATCAACTGACATAAATAAAAGGTTTATAACAGCACTGTGTGAAATGTCCAGCTGTTTAAGAACAGTGTCACTTTTGTTCAGCTCTATGGTGTAATGTATTGTTTTATGCACTTGTCTATTGAACTGGTTAACTGTTTTTAAAAATAACTGTACACTGCCTTCCAGCTCTCTTGATATTTGGGATTTTGTATAGTAAAACGTGCCATAAGCCATGTCAGCCAGCAAACATTTGGTGAGTCAGAGCAATCTGGTGAGAATGAAGGGCCTGAGCTCATTTTCAGATATCATGGTTGCACTTCTTGTTTTATAGTCTTGTCTTTTCTCACTTAGAGTTAAACTTCTCACCCACCCTCATTATTGTGTAATATAAGACAAGAGTACTCAGAGAAGGGTCAAACGTAAGTCCAACTGGGCAATAATCGAACCCAAACTAGAGCAAGGTCTTATGTGACAGCATCACTAAGCACTGTGCCACTGTGTTTCCCCTAACATAATTCATCCACCCACTCACCTGTTTTCTGAGGTTTTTAACTACAGGCTTACGTTAGGCTGTGGACTATCCTGCAGAGTAAAACTGACGGTGTTATAAAAGAGCTCTTACAGTGTTAAGTCTTAATTGAACACTCTTTATTTTACTGTGGGTAGCATTGGGATCAAGACAGGAAACAAACTGGACCCGATTTCTGTTCACCACAAGGCACAGTCAGGCACATTACCACATTCCTTAGTGACAGATGCCGATCTACCTAACATGCATGTCTTTCTGATGTGAAAAGGACTTGGAGTGCTTTAACTCTGAACAATGTACAGGTACATGTGGAGCACCTTGAGCGCCAAGGCGGCAGCACTTATCACAGTGACACAACCATACTGTGATCTGCTATAATATGGGCAGGGCAGTGAGGGCACCTCACTAATCCAGGGTCTTGGGTTTGAATCCTGTGCCCAGTTGTTCTATGTGTGGAGTATGAACATTATCTGCGTGGGTTTTCTTCTTTGATATTCTCTGGCAACATCAAAGATGTGTAGGTTAGGTGAATTGGCCTGCGGAGTCCCAAAAGCACAGGTGCTAAAGCACTTTCAAAAGTTGCCCACTATTGGGAGGGGAACACCGTCAATTACCCCAACTAGATTCACAAAAAGCTGAGACATATCTTTATAAAAATTAATGGTTTATTTCGGTAAAGGCTTTGCAAGTCCCAAAGAGCACAGAGGAGATGTCTGAAGAGGCAAGGCAGACACAGCAAACAAAGTCCCAACACAGAATCCAATGGCAGACCAGGGGTTCAAAAAATATCAATAAACACGGTCCTAATACGAAGTCCAGAGGCGAGGTCAAAAACAGAGCAAGGGTTCAAATTCCAGAAAAATCATAAAGCAATAGTGAAAGCACAGACACACAAGAAAGTACTCCACTGCCAAGCGCATTCAATGAACTGCCAGAAACTATGGGGAGACCTCCCTTAAATAGGACGCTGGGCCTGTTCCTGGCACTGATTGGCAGGTGGCTCCGCCCCTTAGGGAGCCACCCACAAAACACAAGGGACATAATCAAGGCCACATTCACTTATAAACAAACACAAAGAAAAATATACATAGTAAACATTGATACAAATAAATTGTATAAAAGAACACAAAACAAACAAGAAACACCACTTTGGAACCCCAGCCAGGGAAGACATGCTGGCTGAAACATGACACCATGTAAGTGTGTGCATAGGTCTGTGCATATGAGTTGACGATGGACTGAGGCCCCAATGCTACATGGGTAGGTACAGTCACTGGACATTCTGCTTCAGATTAATTTGGTTTGAGAATAATATAATATAATATAATATAATATAATATAATATAATATAATATAATATAATATAATATAATGTACTTTCCTGCCAAACCCGGAAGTTGACGCTGCCCTTTAAATCTTTCTCCTTTTCCCCTGCAGACCAGCAGAAGATTCCAAGCACTAACCACTCTTCTGGTCCTCAGGAGTCAGACAACACTTTCTCTTCTGGTCATTCAAAACACTCCTCTTCCAATGACATCATTCCCTTTTCTGGTCATCAGGATTCTGCCCTGTCACAATTGTCACTTCCTTAATCCCACCTCTTCCTGTTAGTTTCATATATTTACCAGCCATTTTGTAACCATCCTCAGTTCTGTTGTGAACTCAAGTCTGCCAAGATCTGTTACCTGGTCCCTTTTTGCTTGTTTGCCAAGTATACAGGGTGGACTCTCCAAACCTATAATATAATATAATATAATATAATATAATATAATATAATATAATATAATATAATATAATATAATATAATATAATATAATATAATATAATATAAACATCTATGAGTGGAAGTGTGTGTGTCTGTCTGTCCAGCCCGGACATGAGAGGTGGAGTCGAGGTAAGGGCTCCACCTCTGAGAATACGCGAGGCCAACATGTCGGCAAAGCAAAACCTCAGAAGAAAGAGACACTCACTTAGCGGCTAATACACAAGCGAGGTGTAGTTCTTTTCAATTATCTGATATCTCTACATTTCAAATTTTTTTCTGACAATTTCAATAGTTTCTAGGACCCTGTGCTTTTACAGCACGGGCTTACACAGTTACAGTTACATAATATAATATAATATATTAGGGAGATCCTCCTCCTGCGCGCTTCGCTCACCAACCCCCAGAGGACGTAGGGAGCCCTTCCATTACAGAATGTGGTTTGATTTAAAGAGACGGTATATAGAAGAGTATGCGGGGCACAGGAGGAAGACGGTTTGGTCCTTAGTTATTAAGAACAGAAAATAAGCTTCTTGAGTATCTCACTACAACTGTCTATTTTAAATACAAATGAATAGTAAAACATAGTAAAAGGTAAAAGTAAAAAAGTAGAAGTAAAAAAGTAAAACATAATAAAACGTAATTAAAAAAAAAATTAATGCCTCGTCAAAAGCAATATTATCATTATCCTGTAACTTAAATTCTATAAATGTTGCTTTTTCTGCATTTCTGTTTGCCTGTTGTTCAGGATATTTTTCTCTTTCTCATTTATTGGGCGATTCTCTTTATTCTTGACTTTTATTATATGCAGCTGTTTTTTTTTTCATTTTCTATTTTTAAATATTCATTGTCAGCTCTTGCCACTCTTTTTGTATCGAGATTGAAAATCTTACATTCTTGAATTGAGAATCTGCATTTCTGCCTTACCATTATAACCGAGTGCATTGAAGGGTGAGTCAACAGCACTGAGAGTGTCACGGGGTGGGATGGAGAGAGGATGTGTGCAGTGGGAGTAACGATTGAACCAGCAGTGTGGAGTGGCATGGTCAAGGCTGAACAACGTGGACACGATGGAAAACTTTTTTAATATAATATAATATAGGGCGGCACGGTGGCACAGTGGGTAGCGCTGCTGCCTCGCAGTTAGGAGACCTGGGTTCTCTTCCCGGGTCTAAACTGCGTGGAGTTTGCATGTTCTCAGCTGTGGAATTTACAGTGTGATGGCTGCATGTCGGTCAGATTCTGTCTAATCTCTGTTGCTATTGTGGTGATCTTTATGCTAAACTTGTTTTGGGGCTTTTGATAAACTCATGCACTCATTGAAAATAACTTTTTATAACTCGGTAAATACAATAGGAAAAAAATTTAAACTTTATGCCAAGAAAAGGCGAGTGACCCAACATTTCAGTCATTTTTCTGATTGATTATCCATCCATCCATTATTCAACCCACTATATCCTAACTATAGGGTCTAACGGGGGTCTGCTGGTGCCAATCCCAGCCAACACAGGGCACAAGGCAGAAACAAACCCCGGGCAGGGCGCCAGCCCACCACAGTCTGATTGAATAATTGTTATTAAATAATAAAGTATATATTAAAATACTTCTTTCTTTCTTTCTTTTTTTTTCATAAGGTAAATACATAATACATGTGAATCCAAACGTGCCGTTTTTCTTTTTTGTATCGGTCAGCACACCACATTTGTTTTGGCCACCCGTCTTCACCTGGCTTCCTGTTCAGTTAGCAACAACAAGGTTTATCATCCGTTTGATCTACCTTCTGTTGCTAAAAATGACTTCTCAGCCGAGATACCATTTTCACTCCCACAGCCAGCAAACGCTCAGAAAATGTCACAAGCCGGAAAATAGCCTTTTCAGCTTGTGAAGTTTCCACTCACCACATTTATTCTTGTGAAGACTAAGCGGAAGTGGCAGCTGCTGCCAAACGCCCAGTGACTTTGGGAAGCCATAACTAGCAGGTCTTCTTGATCAGAAACCCTGAACTAAAACATGGAGGAGCAGCGAGTGACCATGACTCCATCTGACTGACCACAACTTACTTCACTTGATCTTTGGCTAGATCGGTGTTAAAACAATGTGGTGGGTTATGCAGGTGGTACCCTCACTGAGCAAATACTTAGGAGCACTAGAGCAGGGGTAGGCAGCGTCGGTCCTACAGGGCCACAGTGGCTGCAGGTTTTTGTTCCAACCCAGTTTGTTAATGAGAAGTCACTTATTGCTGATGAAGCACTTACTGCTCAAGTGACATTTAGAGGTTTCATTTTAGTGGTCTCGCTTGTTAAGTTTCCCCAGCCTCAATTGCTTAGTTCAGTCTTAAACTGCTGCATTCGCTGTTTTAATGGCCCTTACTAGTAGTATGAAGTAAAAGACAAAGGAGCCAGCAGATCTCCATCTAACTTGTCTCCGTTTACACCTGTGTGTGTTCATCATCCACCATATGGTTTAATAAAACACTTCAGGGAAAAAAATGTGACAGATTGAAAATGGCTTCAAATCATTTGGATGATATCCTAGGAAAGGAAAGAAATCTAAGATATAAGAACTAAACATTGCCGACTAACAAGTGTGGAAGATAAGCCCGACTACAGACAGACACAGGACACACTGAAGTCCCAAAATATGCACATTTAATTGTTCTCTTCCTCTTTACAGCACACAGTGCACAAATCAATCATAATAAGGCTCACAGTCCTTTACGCTCCTTTTCTCTTTCCTTTCTTTCGTCTTCTCTGCCGTCCTCACTCCTCCACTCGCAAGCTCCATCCTCTGCCTCCTTAACCAATTGGGTTGGAATAAAAACCTGCAGCCACCGCGGCCCTCCAGGACTGGCACTGCCCACCCCTGCACTATACTAATTAGAATATTAGAACAATCCAGACGAGAACGGGCCATTCAGCCCAACAAAGCTCGTCAGTCCTGTTCACTTCTTCCTTCCAAAAAAACATTGTCGAGTTTTGAAAGTCCCTAATGTCTTACTGTCTACCACACTACGTGGTAGTTTATTCCAAGTGTCTATCATTCTTTGTGTAAAGAAAAACTTCTTAAAGTTTGTGCGAAATTCTCCCTTAACAAGTTTCCAGCTCTGTCCCTGTGTTCTTGATGAACTCATTTTAAAGTCACCATCTGATCCATTCGACTAATTCCCTTCATGGTTTTAAACACTTCACTCAGGTCTCCTCTTAGTCTCCTTTTGCTTAAACTGTAAAGGCTCAGCTCTTTTAATCTTTCCTCACAATTCACCCCCTGTCGCTCTGGAATCAGCCTAGTCGCTCTTCTCTGGAGCTTTTCTAGTGCTGCTATGTCCTTTTTGTAGCCCGGAGACCAAAACTGCACACAGGACTCCAGATGAGGCCTCACCAGGTATGTTATACCTGTCTTTAATTAGTTGTGTTAGTGAATTAAAGGAATGGATGAATGAGAACTACTTGTCTTTAAATACAGATAAAACAGAGATGTTAATTGTTGGAGGGAATGACGCTGATCACAGCAATATTTTGTCGTCATTTAACTCAGTTGGAATCCCAATTAATTTTACTGAATCAGCCCGCAATCTAGGTGTTATCTTTGACTCTAGCATCTCATTTAAAGCGCATATTACAAAGTCGTCCAAAACATGTTTTTTCCATCTTAAAAATGTTAGGAAATTAAGGCGCTTTCTAAATAAACAGGATTGTGAGAAATTAATTCATGCATTTATTTCTAGTAGGATTGACTACTGCAATGCGGTATTCACTGGCTGTTCAAACTGTTCTTTATACAGCCTCCAGTTAATCCAAAATGCCGCTGCAAGAATTATTACAAGAACAAGGAAATACGAACACATAACCCCAGTTCTTAAATCTTTACACTGGCTCCCAGTTAAGTTCAGGGCAGATTTCAAAATCCTCCTTTTAACATATAAAGCATTAAATGGCCAAGGTCCGGCTTACTTGTCTGAACTTATCATGACTTACAAACCTGAGCGCACATTAAGATCTCAAGATGCCGGTCTGCTTAGGATTCCAAGGATTAATAAAATAACAGTGGGAGGTTGAGCTTTTAGTTACAGGGCCTCTAAACTGTGGAATGGTCTTCCTGCTTCCATAAGAGATGCCCCTTCAGTCTCAGCCTTTAAATCCCGGCTGAAGACTCACTACTTCAGTTTAGCATATCCTGACTAGAGCTGCTGATTAACTGTACAGACTACAGATTGTTAGTTATTAGCACTAAAACATATGTAACATGATAATTATATTTGAATACTAACCCTCACCTATTCTGTTTCTTTTCTCGGTACCCAAATGTGGCCATTGGTGCCACGGCCCACCTGCCAAGTTGTTTGCCTGCCTATGGTAAAGTCATCCCTGATGGAGGATCACAGGAATCATGGGAAAGAGGGGTCCTTTCATCGGAGCAACGTTTCAGCCGTGGCATGCCCAAATGGGGAGGCAGCTAGATGGATGAGGTCTCCAGGACTCTAAAAATATCCAAACCTAATTATGTCATATCATCTACTGTTAAACCGTACTTCTAAAATTTTTATTATTATGCTGTCTTAAGGAATTGTTCTGTTGTGTATATTGTATTGTATTGACCCCCTACTTTTGACACCCACTGCACGCCCAACCTACCTGGAAAGGGGTCTCTCTTTGAACTGCCTTTCCTGAGGTTTCTTCCATTTTTCCCTACAAGGTTTTTATTGGGAGTTTTTCCTTGTCTTCTCAGAGAGTCAAGGCTGGGGGGCTGTCAAAAGGCAGGGCCTGTTAAAGCCCATTGCGGCACTTCCTGTGTGATTTTGGGCTATACAAAAATAAACTGTATTGTATTGTATTATAAAGGTTGAGCAGAACCTCCTGTGACTTGTACTCCACACATCAAGACGCTATATAACCTGACATTCTGTTAGTCTTCTTAATGCTGTCTGGAAGTCGATAGCTTAGAGTCAGTCCACTATGACTCTTAAATCCTTCTTATAAGGTGGACTGTCGATTTTGCGATTTTGTATTCAAACCAAACATTTTTATTTCCTATGTGTAATACTTTACATTTACTGACATAAAATTTTATCTGCCACAAAGCTGTATGCAATCCAAGTCCTTCTGTAATGATATAATGGATTCCAAATTATCTGCTAATCCACCAAACGTGGTATCATTTGTAAACTTAACCAGCTTGTTACTTATATTGCTATCTAAATTATTTCTACAGTATATATTAAAACTGTATATTAATAAAGCATATTGATACTGTGAAGGACCTCCTTTTCCTCTTAGAACAGCCTCATTTCTTTATGGCATGGATGTTGGAAATATTCCTTTGAGAATCTGGTCCATGTTGACAGGATTGCATTGCGCAGTTTCTGTAGATTTGTCAGCTGCACCTTCCTGCTGTGAATCTCCTGTTCTACCACATCCTAAAGGTCTTCTACTGGATTCAGATCCGGTGACTAGGAAGGCCACTGAAGAACACTGCATATTGTCATGCCCATGAAACCAGTTTGAGATGACATTTGCTTTGTGACATTGTGCACTATCATGCTGGATGTAGCCATCAGCAGGTTAGTAAATTGTGACCAATGCTGAAATAGGCCGTGGCATTCAAGTGATGATTAATTTGTGTTTAAAGGCCCAAAATGTGCTAAGGAAACATCCCTCACACCATTACATCACCTCCAGCAGCAGCAGCCTGGAGTCTTGGTAGATCGATAGCGTAGCCATACAACGACACCAAGCATAAAGCCAAAGCTACACAGGAATGGCTTCAAAACAACAATGGGATTTACCTGGAGTGGTCAAATCAGGGTCCAGACATCAATCCAACTGAGAATTAGTGGATGGTCTTGATGAAAGCTGTTCACTCCTGATCAACACGTAACCTGAGAGAGCTTGAGCAGTTTTTCCAGCATGAATGGGATAAAGCTGAGAGAGACACAAGCCAGGATGGGTGCAAGGATTCATGCTTGTTGGCTGTTTGTTGTTATTGGTGTAATTTCACACAAACATTACCAAGTTCTTCTCCACACAGGGAACCACAGATAAATGGAATAAATTATTAAGTAACTTCAAAACTTGACCTGGAATAATTATGTGAATAGGCCTGGTGAGCTTATTAGGCTGGATGGGTCATTGTTCTGATACAAGGAGATTC
This sequence comes from Polypterus senegalus, assembly GCF_016835505.1. Lineage (NCBI taxonomy): Eukaryota > Metazoa > Chordata > Cladistia > Polypteriformes > Polypteridae > Polypterus > Polypterus senegalus. The sequence continues at coordinate 23,191,798 of NC_053163.1, forward strand.
ACTTGAAAGAGGCCCCAAATATTCTGTAATAACTCTCAGTAGGACGAAGCATTCTGAACGAAACAGTATGCAATGTGCTCCTCAGTATACGGAGCTTCAAACAAGCCAGGATGCCCCTGCATCAGAGTGATGAGGTAGGCGCCAGACAGCCGTTGTGACGTTTAACCTTCATTTGCAACTTCGGGTTACATAGCGCCCGTACCCCTCCACTCAGTCACTCGACTTCTCATCAGGATGGTGGTGTGCAGTATTGAGCAGTGCAAACCTATTGGATCACCAATTTGTCAGAATCAACTGGATGATCGTGAGTTAACAGAAGGTTACTTCCAGCAAGATGAAGCAACGTGTCACACACCAGCAAGGAGAAATTGAGTATTTCTTCGGCAACAGGGTAACTTCAAAGGGGCTTTGGTCACCACAGTCGCCGGATCTGATACCACCAGACATCTTCATTTGGGGTCTGCTCAAAGGAAAAGTCTTTTGGAACAAGCCTCACACTGTGGAAGATTTGAAGGAAAACATCCAACGTGAAATTGCTGCTATTCCCCCCAAGACGCTTGTCGATACATTCAGGAACATGGAGTGCCGCATCGAAATGTGTCTGGCAGAAAACCATTTCCAGCATCGCATGTAACGTAATCGATAATACGTACATCAAGGTATAGAGCGTATTTATTTTTGTTTAGATTGCTTCATCTTAACAGGAGTTACAACAGAATATGCCGGGCCTCATTCAAGTGAATATCCCTGTATTATATTGCAACTATCTATCCATTGATCCTCTTGGGGACAAAGTCTTATCCCATCTGTAAAATGTCACATACCATGCAACCGTTATCCATTTTGTGTATCTGGTTAGTCCAAGATATTACCATCAGGAGCCAGCATCTATCCCTAGAACTCTGAACACAAGACGAGACACGTTAGTCCACTGCAAGGCACACTCACTTACACATCCAGACTCGGTGACACTCTGCCATTTTAGGTCACCCAAGAAATTTGTTAAGATATGGGACAAACGCTAGAGTATCAGAGATGGTGAGAACATGATGAACTCCACTTCTGGGCCTTAGCACATGATTTAATTTCATTTTTGACTGGCTAGTGTGGTCAAGTGAAGCAAAGGGCAAGTCCAAAAACAAATGTTGGGGTGCCAGCCGGGTCACCCAATTTAATTCAAATGGTGGAGTCAAACAAAACAGGCGCGTGATGACATAAAAAATCAAAATAGTCCAAAGGTAAAGATCTTCCTGGTTTGTCTTAAATAGCTCAGGTTGAGCAGGTCTGTCTTAGGACGAGTCTGTTTAGTTCTGAGTGAGGTGCCTCCTTCCAGGGACTTCTGGGATTTGTAGGGCGTGGCCCAAATAGGGCGGAGTCAGTTGACCTCACCGGATGTCTTCTCGGTGCTGTAGAGGAAAATTTTAATGGATCTGAACTAGTATGGTGCTGAGGTGTCACCCGTTGCATGGCTGCACTCGGGTCCTAATCTGGATCCTGAGTTGGTTTGTCGTGTGGTGGGTGCGTCAATGCGCCGTATCAGCGCCTGCTCCTAACCTCCTCCTCTCCTCTTCCTTCACAAAGGCTATTCACTTGCAATCAACATGAGTAGTTTTGCAAATATGAATGGGGGGAAAATGGCAGTGTCCAGATGGGTAAAGCTGAGAGAGAGAGAAACAAGACAGGCTGGCTGAAAAGAAGAAAAGGAAAAGGAGAGGAGATTGTTAGCGACAGCGCCCCCTCTTGCCCCGGAGTGACGTTACATGCTTCTGATGAGTCCGACGCACATGCATGACACAAGTCTAAGAAATCCATTAGGAACTGAATTGCTTTTGGTAGGACCTAAGCATAACTGTGGCATAGCAGAGGAGGACACCCCATCATTTGGAGGTGCCAGGCCACATCTACACTTTTTGCCAGGCAAGAAATAAGCAGTTAAGATTTGTATTTGATGTATTCATACAGGTTCTTCTGAGTCATGTAATTCTTTGTATTCAGTACTTTACTTTTCCGTAATTCATCACAATATGACATTATCAACCAATTCATAGTCTGCATATTTTGAGTTTGTGGTGACAGTATCAGATATATCTGGCTTCAAAAGAATCTAAGGTATCAGGTTACAACCGCTACACATTTTTGGAGGTTTTATTCTTTACCAAGCAAATCAGGCTTCAAGTGTTGTTTGCACCAGTCAAGACACCGTTAAGGGAGTAAAAAACTTTTAAATATTTGTTTAAACTGCAAGAGGACTTCCAAAAAATATGCAACATTCAGAAGATTTCCAGATTTGCTCATAATTTCTCTATTTTAGTAACAACGGGGCTTTTTTCTTTATTATGCATTGTTTAAATATTTTTAAAACGAAATGCAGAGAACTGAAAGAAGATTCTTCTTAAAAAGATTAGAAACGTATCTGATTAAGCAGCAGTCCCCAAAATGTAATGCGCCAGCACACAGGCAGAAAGGGGAAGAGTCTGATGAAGATGTCTGGTGGCTTTCCTGCACCTCACAACACTGACGGGCTGAAGTCCCCGCTTGGTGCAGTTCAAAAAGTTCTGTCAAGAGGCTCTGGCGTCCTCAGGGTGGGCTGTCAAGCTGGCTACACAAAGGTCAGAAAGAAAAGAAAGGTTCTTGTCTGAAAAAAGATTTATTGTTTAAAGTTTGTCTTATAGACACCTGAAAGGAATCGTGTATGGTGGTCCACTGATGGAGGCCTCTGCTTCTTCTACTAAACTCAGTCTTTAGGTCTAAAGGTGAAATGATTTTAATATAGTCTATTATTTAGTAACAATCATTGCAAACACAAAAAACTAAAAGCAAAAATCAATATGCTTTAAATCAAAAACACTAGAAAGAAAGAAAGAAATATTTTAATATAGATTTTATTATTTAGTAACAATCATTGCAAATGCAAAAAAACTAAAATCAAAATGTTTTAAATCACAAACACTTGAAAAAAAGAAAGAAAGAAAGATGAGTTGTTATAAAATTAACTTTACTAATCAGAATACAATCAAAAATATTCCAGTACCAACAACACCAGACAAAACACAAATCAGACAACCATAAATACAAATTAAATTTCATATCTTAAATATGAAAAACAGATTTCCCTTCATTAATTGTGCAAATTCACTCATTGATGCACCACCCAGCTACAAAAGTTTCCAAATTACAGGCCATCTTCTAAAAACTGTAATGTAGATAAACTCAGGCCTT
>NC_053163.1:23197516-23244046 GCF_016835505.1 Polypterus senegalus
AAGATGGGATCGGTGACGTCAGGAACAATGGAGGTGGAAGGGCAGAAGTAACGTGCTGCGGGAAGAATGAGGCTTATGGCGGCGGAGCGTCTTTTTTTCTGCAAGAAAGAAAAGGAGAAAGGTTAGTACCCCGCCATTGTAAGCGTCTGTATCTTTGCTTGTGTAATATATGTGCATGTCAGCACATTGCATATATAAGAAATACGGATATATCGGTTTCTAAAACTGCTTCATTTTCATGCTGGGTTGACCAAAATATGGACAAACCTGGAAGAAGAGGAAGACGATAGTGAACTGGACAACAACAAAGCCGTCATTGCGGATTCGGACGATAAATAGCAGCGAAAGGTACAGAAAGACATTGCCATTTATCTTTAACAGTTTTATGCAGCATGTGAAATTCAAATAAAGTAGCTGTTTGTAATATTAGCCAATATTTTTGTGTACCTACATGTACCGACACGCATGAAAAAATATTGCGTTCTGAAGGTTTTTTTTTAGTAATGGCCGGTCTCTAATAGCAGCCGGTCTCTATTAAGCGCTGGGAGCCACTATTGGAGCATATACGGTATATATATACTATCTGAAATACCTACCGATGCCTGGGAGGAAAATGATTTTTTTTTTAATTGTTTGAGAAAAATATAATTTAAAAAATCACAACTTGACAGATAAATTTTTGTTTTGTGGTGTAGTAACAAGTTTTTACATGCAAGATGAAAATATAATTAACAAAAACAAATATTAAATGACAAACAAATGATACTACAGATTTTTCATGACAAAACTGCCAATTGCTTTTACGGAGCACACCAAAGATGTTCCAGGCATCAACTGGATGGTAACATACACACAAGACCGCAAAATTGTTTTTTTCACATGGGTACACATAGGGGACAGCTAAAGTGCCCTAGTGACTGAAATTCTACCACCGCTCCAGAGGTTGGCGCTGTGTCCTAATGCCTCTCCCTCTCTCTGCCTCTGCAGGCCAGGACACCTCTGGACGGTGAGTGGTAAGCCAAGATGGACAACTAAATGCAGAGATAACCCACAGAGTGCAATGTGGATGGAACAATTAGAAGAAGTCATCAGGAGTACGGTTTGATTGAAGAAGTAAAGTGAAGGCTAAAGGTCAGGTGTTTAAGAGCAGCAATGATGTATGGAGCTGAGACATTGACAGTAAAGGAGAAGAAGTTAGATATGGCAGAAATGAGAATGCTGAGATGGATATGTGGCGTTACAAAAAAAGACAGAATAAGAAATGAGAGAATGAGAGGTACAACAAAAGTGGGAGAGATAGCTAAGAAGTACAAAGAAGTAGACTGAAGTGGTATGGACGTGTGATGAGGAGAGACAATAACCATGTGGGCTAAAGAATGATAGAAATGGAAGTACTGGCCAAGAGAAAGCAAGGTAGGCCAAAGCAGAGGTGGAGGGATAAAGTAAAAGAAACACTGAAGGAAAAGAGTCTGAATGGTGAGGAGGTGCAGGGCCGAGCTGTATTCAAAGGAATGATCAAGAACATCAACCCCACATAGAACTGGGAAAAGATAAAGAAGAAGACGAAGAAGAAGAAGCAGAAGAAGAAGAAGAAGAAGAAGAAGAAGAAGAAGCATTCATTGTGTTGAGAACACCTGTCTGGTCTGCCCTACTCTAAACTAGTGAGCCCCTGATGGGAACACTGGAGGAGTGGGAGGTTCTGCAGGCACCGCTCATAATGAAGTATTTGGATTAACGATTTAGGATATGCAGGAGCAGGCCATCCCATCATGAATCTGCTAATCCCCACTCACCCCACAATAATAAATGGGGCAAGTCAGATGTGAAATCTGAACCCACAACCTTACTCAGATGTGCAGCCCCCTAAGAACCAGCCTGAATGTTTCATGTGCAAAAAGCAAGAGAGACGGAAACCAGTGAGTAAAGTTCGGCACCCACAGACTGCAATATTGTGGTCAAGAACAGGAGCTTGTGTTGTTTCCGCTTGTTTGCCTCTGTGAACTTAACCCCTAAGATCCCAGCACTTTCCATCATGGCCTGCAAACTTATAGTACACCACAAGCAGACACTTGTGTGTAAAACGTCAGTGGTCTACCGCAGCACAGATCAGGACCCAAAGATCAAGCTGTTAAAGTGGCTTATCAATGGCGCACTGAGGCCTTACAGTTAAATCAATCACTGGGGGACACTGAGTGAGGGCCAGCACTGCTGCCTTGTTTGTGGAACGCGATGGAAAGAGCCTTAACTGTCATCATGTTTAATGTGAGATCACACAACTATCTGTTTAGACCTATCAGATAACTAAGATCCATAGAATTTTACCAAAGGCTTACTTTTGCAGATGAAAGGAAAGGATGATGAATTTCGAATGGGTGTTCTTCAACCTTGAGCCCACCCGCCCAGTAAATGTCGGAGTTCTGCAGTGAGAATCCCTTCATGATCACCCAGAAGCACACTCATTAACTCCAGAAAGAGTTACCTGTGGGTCACGGTTGCACATCTTTTTTTTTTTGTTTTTGGTGGTCAAACATTCTCTTCTGCAATGCAACCTTTACTATATATGGTGGCATCAATACAGCGCCTTCATCCAGAGTGACTTCTAAAAGTTCACACGAGGCCTTCATGACCTCATTACTGATTTGACACATTGCTTCAGATCCTGTATTAGAGACAATGCAGTTATTCTAGCTAATACACGCTTTCAGCTCACTGTGTGGTCATGTTAGAGCTCAGCTAGCCTGCCGAAAACTCTGTCAGACATTAAGTCTTGAAACACATAAAAAGGATGCTGAATAATGCCTCAGTTGACCCATGAAATTATATGAGTATTTGTCATTTTAGTGAATTTCTGGTTAGGTATGGGGTGGTCCAAAGTACAGACCCTAAACCTTAGCACGGTGAGAACCTCTGATGCGGTGTCATCCATCATGACCATGGGGAGCAAGTCCTGATATGACACTACATCCTTTTTAGGCACGGCCACATCAAGACCCATTATAGACCCTTGGGTGTTGAAACTCGAAAGGCCCCCTCCCTAATCTCACCGCACCGCTCCCACTAGACCCTCACATATAATCACAAAGTATGAAAATCACACACAGTGGGTTCGGAAAGTATCCAAATCCTTCACTTTCTATACGCATTATTGTGATGTCGATTTCATGTTTTTGCCCATCAATCTGCAGTCAATAACCCATAATGACAAACTTGTTTTCAGAATGTTTGTTATAACAACAAACTGAAATCTCCCATTCATATAAGTTTGCTTTGTAAAAGCCCCTTTGGCACTAATTACGGCTTCAGGTCTTATTAGGTAAGTCCCTGCAAGCTTTGCACACCTGGATCTGGGCACTGTATCCGATTCTCAAGTTCTAATATTAAATTTAATTTTAAATTGCATATTAATCAGATCCCCCTGTGACTCTGTAGTTAGGATATAGTGGGATGGATAATGGATGGATGGATATTAATCAGATCACTAGGAGAGCATTTTTTCACTTAACAAATATACCAAAATTTAGATCCCTTATAACTTTGCAAAATGCTGAAAAATTAGTTCACGCTTTTGTTTGTAGTCGACTAGATTACTGTAACCACCTGTGACGATGTGGGTTCTGGCTCCACACTCCCTTTGATTTTTGGAAGCACTTGAACCCAACACCGTCGATAACGTAACCGAGTGAGCTAGTCAGTGAAGGCAATAATTGAGCAAAGGGGTGGTGCAAAAAGTGCAATAGTACTTTTATTTAAAATGGTCCATCAAAACAAAACAGTGTTCCATAAATAGTGCAGTTCAAAAGTTCTTCATTAAATAAATAATCCATAAAATGAAAACGTGGAGATTAAAACAATAAATAGAAAAAAACAATCCTTTAAAACGAGAGGTTTAAAATGTTCTTCAGGAAGCAGTTTAAAAACAACAACAACAAGCTTGGTGCCTTCTTTTGTGCTAGCGTCTCACCTGCTTCTCCCGGTTGGGCTTCGCAGCAGGCGAGACGCTCTCTGCAGCTGCCCTTATTTCACACAACCACGAGACTGGAGACCTCCCGATCCCTGGCTTCGGTCTGGCACTCATCCCAGTCCCCAAGACTTGATGTCCACCAATGGCCAGGACACACACATTGGGGACTCCACCACCAAGCCTCCCAACTTCCGCTGCCTTTCTGCGGCCTTCTGCGGCTCGTCGCTTTTACCTGGTCACTCCCGCTACCTGGTCGTTCAGCGAGAGCAACATCAACTCAAACGCTTGGGTGTCGGCCTAACACCCAGCTTCCTCGCAGTTGCCCACGAGTTCTCGATCGCACGCTCACCACACGCACGCATCGCGTGTCTGTCTCTCCTGCACCGCCTGCTTCCTCACTCGCTCCCTACAACCTCCGTGTCTTTTCTTTCCTTTCTTTCTTTCCTCTCCTCCCATCCCTCAGCCGCCTCGCGCTTTTTAAAATGACGCGGGCCACAGCAGCTGCAGCATTAGCCATGGGACAATCACGAATGTGGGCAGTTCCTCACCTGTACACTCAGTGAGAAACGCCCACACCCTACGGAACGCCCCACGGCCCGCTATGGCCCAACGTCCCCTCACTAAGCCGCGAGCGCGGTGATCATTTATTTAAAATGAATGGCCTTTGCACAGTGAGCTGTGGACCCGCTATACCACCCCACCCAAAAAAGACATCAATCGATTGCAACGAGTGCAGAATGCAGCTGCTAGAATCTTAAATAGGAAAAGCAAATCAGTTTTGATGTCACTACAATGGTTACCTGTATCATTTACAATTGACTTTAAAATACTACTTATGGTTTACAAAGCCTTAAATCATCTCGCTCCGTCCTATATTTCAGAATGCCTCTCACCTTACAATCCAAATTGTAACCTTACATCTTCAAATGTGTGTCTGCTTATAATTCCAAGAGCTAAATTTAAAAGAAGTGGTGAGGAGGCCTTCTGCTGTTATGCACCTAACATCTGGAATAGCTGACCGATAGGAACTCGCCAGGCTAATATGGTGGAGAACTTTAAAAAAAAAAACTGCTAAAACCCCTTATTGTAACATGGTCTTCTTAAAGCTTCATTTTAGTGTAACCCTGATTTTCTGTATATGCATTTAATTATCATTTTTATCATATCTCCGCAGTCTGTACTAACCCCTACTTTCTCTGCTGTTCTTTATATGTTTTTCTTTGTTGGCGATCTGCACCACCACCACCACCACCTGATCAAAGCACCATGAAGTCCCTACATTGAAGGATTGAAGGACAGAGGTCCACATGACCATCATCATTGAGTTCTTCTATGTGAAGCCTGAAAACCATGAGGACTGATTGAGATCATTGATGTTAGGTAGAATGACCAATTGGGGGCCCAGTGGTCTTGTGGCCTTGGAACCCCTCAAGATTTTTTTTTTTCTCTAGACCTCTGGAGCAGCGGTCACCATGTCTATTCCTGGAGGACCACTGTGGGTGCAGATTTTCATTCTAACCCTTTTCTTAATGAGTGACCTGTTTTTGCTGCTAATTAACTTCTTTTGAACTAATTTAAATTGACTTGCTCTTGAAGACTCAGACCCCTTAATTGTTTCTTTTTCCTTAATTAGCAGTCAAACAATAATGAGATACAGAATGAGCCAAAAGAACTGGGGCCTCATGTATAAACGCTGCGTACGCACAGAAATGTTACGTAAGAACTTTTCCACGTTCAAATCGAGATGTATAAAACCTACACTTGGCGTAATGCCACGCACTTTTATTCCACGGTACCTCATGCCTTGTCGTACGCAAGTTCTCCGCTCGGTTTTGCAGACTGCCGGCACCCAGCGTCAAAGCAATGGTACTGTTCTTGTGTGATTACTCATTATTTTCATGAGGCGGCTTTATAAATACACAGAAACTAACCGCATATTGTTTATTAGTGTAATGCATCTGATTGTAATTAACTTGTAACAATATAATGGTCCAGGGAACAGCCATAGTATTCCAAATACCATAACTGCTTTAGCGTTTTTATTCTCACTGCACCTTCTTCTTTCAGCTGCTCCCGTTATGAGTTGCCACAGTGGATCATCTTTTTTCCATATTACTCTCACTGCACCACTCGGAGTATTTCTATCACTGTATCTGAGTGTGAATCACAGCAGCAGCTAATAGGAAAGAGAATTATCGGTATACAGCTTCAAGCACACGCTGCCAAAGCCACAGCAAAACGTTCTAAAGCCTTTCCTGTACAGACCTCGCGGCTCAGAAACAGTTTCATCCCAAGAACTTTAAACGCATTCAATCAATTGCTCCTTGTAGAACGGTTTGTACTTATAAGTACAATCACCTCACTGTAAACCTGCACTACAGTTATAATATTACACAACCTGAGCCACTTTATAAAGCGCGTATTTACATATGATGATGATATCATTTTTAAGATGAAATGCAGCAAAATATGTTTATTATATTATACAGATAAAACTTTAACTTCATTTAAATAATCTATATTCTTCACTGGGAGTGTCGTGAAGGATAGAATAATTAAACATGTACTACGAAGATATTTCAGTATTCCTTAAATGTTTTGAAGAATCGGCGCTAAGCTTACAGATGGCTTAACTTCTATTACAGAGCTGATTGTGTGGCGATCGGTTACTTGGGGAAAGAAAAACAATGACTGCAGTGACGGCTACGCCAATATATATTGAATATAAAACAGAAAGAGAAAATAACAACACAGCTAAAAATGCAGCGACAAATTTCGGCAAAAGTTAAATGCTTGTGTCATGAGCACGCGGCGGCTATGCAGTGTCTGCAACGGACGTGGCCATCCACCATGCATAAGTTACCTTACTGACATTAGCGAGCAAAGGAGCCACCGATTCTTCCTCTGTCCAGTGCCACCACAAGCCTAGAGCCGCCCCTGAGTACTGCTGCAATAAATTATTTCATCGAAGGTCGCACACAATCACTGCACCGTGAAAGTTATCTTTAATAACGTGCTTTAACTCCTATTATCATAAAAATGACATCACGTATACATCTCAGTATTTTAGTTATTCAGAGAGCTGTAATATCACGAATGTAATGGATTCTGTGTCCAGTTGGAGGAAGAGAGCGGTTTAAGAAGCAAGTAGTGATTCACGCACAGAGCACATAGAAGATCAAATACAAAACAAAGCATTTAACGTGCTACTTTAATTACGATGTGATTTGAGAAACTGGTTAATTAAGCGATTTTAGGATGCAGTTTATGATGTTCTACTTTAATGACAAAATAAACTACATGATTAAAGTGGAAATGTCGAGATTGAAGTTGACATTTCGTGCTTTTTCCCCACTGTGTGCCTTTTTTCTCTGTACCCTAATAAACTTTCATATGACACTCAGACGGTGGGCTACAACTCTTCTTTTCACGGCGACTTTGATATGTGACTTCTTTTTTATTTCCGGCACTGTGCGATTTTGTGAATGTGAGCTTTCAAGTTTCTCCAACACGCTATGTCACTCGATCAACTTCATTTTGTTGATTATACCACGGTTTATTTGAACAAATAGTATGTTTTTCTTTTGCCTCCACTTGGTATTCGCTGAAATTCTTATATTTTCCCCGTGCATTTCCCATTGTCTTTTCACAGAAGGCTGAGCTTAAGGGCGATTTATATTGATTTGCATATTCAAAGAGGCGTAATTCTGGGAGGAGTTGGGCGTTACATAATGCGCGTGCGGCGTTAGTTTTCACGCTGATCGGGATTTATGTAGCGGAAGAACGTGGAAGTTGGAGTACGCACAGATTCCTGCATCTGGATTTTTCTGTGCGTAAACACATTTCGGCTTTTGTGCTTACGCCATGTTATAGTGCGAGTTCTACGCACAGCGTTATGCATGAGGCCCCTGGTGTCCACCATGCAATATCTGAAAATAAAGAAAGATGAAGGTCTCAGGAATGTCAATCTGTTTAGCTCTCCAAAACATTTTACCAGTGCTCTTGGAAAGAGAAAATCAACAATTTCTAAAATGTCTACTAATGCACCACGAGAGCAGCAACAAGCCACAGAATTAAACAACAGGTTTAATTAATGACAAGACTCGGCACCTCATTATACAGCTGGTTGGAGTGAAATTGGTTGCAGTTTGAGGCCCTGACTTAGTTGGTCTTCTGTTGGCTCCCTCACTTCACATTCATTTCTGTTTGGGTGCCATTTAAGGAAAGAAATGAAGCAATTCAGTGGAACGATTAAGAAATTCAGGAAAACAAATCTTTAAAAAGCAATTTAATTAAAATGAATTCACAAGAAGTTAATTACCAGTACAAACAGGGCACTCATTAAAAAAAGGGTTAGAATGAAAACCTGCAGCCACGGTGGTCCTCCAGGACCGGACTTGGCAACCCCTGCTCTGGAGTTTGTTTTTTTTGTTTGTTTGTTTGTTTGTTTGTTTGTTTTTTCTGTCCTCCTGGCCATTGCACCTTACTTTATTCTTTGTTGCTTAGTCTTGCCTAATCTTATTTTTATATTTTTCTTTTTTCTTTCTTCATCATGTAAAACACTTTGAGCTCCATCATTTGTATAAATATGTGCTATAGAAATAAATGTTGTTGTATATTGGATGGGAAACATCTGTGAACTGCCATCTTCAGGTCTCTCCACCGATGTTCTATGGCTGGGCCACCCAAAGACAGTCAGAGACCCATCCTGAAGCCATTCCTTTGGCTCTATCATTTGGGTCACTGTTGTGCTGAATGATGAAGCGTCTCCCCAGTCAGAGGTTGTGTGCACTCTAGAGCAGGTTTTCCTCAAGGACCTTCCTCTATTTGGCTGTATTCATCCTTCCTTCCCCTCAGTTCTGACCAATCTCCTTATCCCTGCCACTGAGAAGCACCCCATAGTATGATGCTGCCACCACCATGCCACACCATAGGGATGGTATTAGGCAGGTGATGAGGGTCTTCACCAGACATGGTGCTTATAGTTCTGCCCAAAGAGTTCAATTTCTGTCTCAATGGACCAGAGACTGTTTTTCCTCATGTTCTCAGAATTTTATACTCCAAGTGGGCTGTCATATGTACTCGGAACTGGCTTCTGTCTAACCGCTCAGTCATAAACACCTGATTAATGGAGTGCTGCTGAGATGGACAGCCTTCCAACAGGCTCTTGTGACGGTGTGGGTCGGTTCGTTGCTCCCACTTCATTTTTGGGAGCCTCTTGAACTCGACACCATCAGCACTGTAACCAAGTTGAGCTTGGTGGATGAGGACCAAGAGACATGAAATAAGGGGATGGTGAAAAGTGCTCAAGTGCTTTCATTAAAACAGTCAAACAACAGTATTCAAAAAGTACAGTGCCCTAAATGTTCCAAAAATAAATCTCTCTATTATATAAAAAAATCTTTCGACGTGACAACACTTTTTAGTAGACGAGACTTTTTGGAACAGATTTTTTCAAGTCCTGCAAGACGAGAATATTGCCATGAGTCACGCCCTCCTATCGTTCATTTTCAAACAAGACCACGGTCCTCTCACCTTCCAGTCTTGTGAATGCTTTTGTCAGACACACTGCCTGCGCTCTCAGCTCTTAAAAATTTTAACATTTTCCTCACTTTAAGTTCCCAATTAAAGAAGACATATAATGTCCAAATCTTATTGAAGAATTTCATCACGAAGGGTTACCAACAGAAAAAATGAGTACATGGGCAATCCTAGCACCGAGAAACAATGAAGTCAAATGAATTAACGTGAAAATTGTCAATCGGTTACACGTCAAAATGGTTGAATGCGTATCAATAGACTATGCTGAAACAGTTAGTGGTGATCGTTCGGAAGATAAAAACAACAACTTACAATATTACGAAGAATACCTACAACCGTTAATACCGTCCGGTCTTCCTCCGTACAAATTATCGTAGAAAGAAGGATGTATCCAAGAAAGGTAATGTAGTACATTTTCCGCAGATAACATTAGACAACAAAGGAGATCTTGATGTGCCATTTGTATTAAAATGTTAACAATTTCCCGCTAGAATAGCTTTTGCAAAGACAATTAATAAATCTGAGATCCATTCAAAAATGTCGATTTATTTAATAGAGAAATAGAAACGAAATTCAATCACGGGCATTTATATATTGCATTGATGCAAATGTAACACTTGAAATGAAAATTTAATTTTTTTTAATTTGTATATCCACATTCCCATACATGAGCAGCAGAACCGTAAATAGGCTAATGTGTTGCGCTGGCCAGGGGTTGGCGAGCGAAGCGAGCAGAGGGTGAAGCCCCTAGTAATTCATAAAAACAAAGGTGAGGTGGAGGTTAAAATTCAAATAGATAAATCCATTAAAATCAGAGGTTAAAACACAGGCAGGAAAATTCTTTAAAAAGTCTCAGTGCCCTTTAAAACCGAATCCTTCTTGTCTAACCCCTTCCCAGATATTGCAGACCAAGGAGAAGTCCACCAACAGATGCAGACAACCTTTTGCACTAGCTTGTGTCCTCTTCACCATTTCCTATGCGTTCCACGGGGGGATACCAAGGAGTCCATTGACTCCTCCCGGCGAGAGCACATTTCTGAGCCCAATGGTCAATCCTGCTACTTGGTTGCCATTCAGCCCCCTCTGGAGTGCTGGCCACGTATGCTCCTCCCTGGGGCTCCATTCCTGTCCATCTGCTTCCTTTCCGTGCACCGTCTCTCTCTCCCACTCCTGCCTCTCTTCTACTCCATTTAACCTCTGCTCTCTTTTTTTTAGTTTGTTCCTACCTCTCGCACTCATGCTTCCCTTTTTGCTTTCTCGTATACAAAGTATAGGGAAAGTGTTGTAATTGTCCAAAAATTCAATGTCAAGATTTTGATGAATCTCGATGTTTCAGACTTGCCTGACTTTTCGTATACAAAGTATAGGGAAAGTATTGGAATCCTACAAAAATTTCATTTAGAGATTTTGTTGAATCTTGACGTTTAAGGCCAGGTTTATACTTTACGCGACGCATGCTCCAGCGAACGCTCCTGCTATGCAAGCGTTTTACTGTTTATACTTGCGTGCGTACTTTACGTAAATCTGGAAGAATCCACCAGGTGGCAGTGCGAGATATTATCACGGTGAGAACAGGTTCGGCTTCACTGTGTTGTGAATGGCCTGAAACATTCATTAAATTCAGATGAAACCTTACCACAATATCTCTGAAAAGGATGTTTAATGATTAAATCCATCAATTCAGGGATATGTCCATTACAGCAAGCGTCACCTCCGTGTGTGTAATTATTAACAGTATTCATTATTTAAATGAAATTAATGATTTATCTGTAAAATGTAACATACATACTTTAATGCATTTCATCATGAAAGTGATATCAAGTATAACTCTAACGATTCTAAATGTGCAGAGAGTTGGAATATCATACATTTAATGTGTTCTGTGTGATGATCAATTGCTGTTTGCCGCTGCTGTCAGGTCAGGAGGAAGCCACAGGAAAAAAAAAAGATGGCACAAAAAATGATATGTGAGACTTTTAAAATGTATCGTGTCGTTACGGTTGGGAATATGCGACACTTGAATATAAAAGCACCATGAATACATCTATATGTCAGCATTTTGCTTCACCACATCGAACTATTCATCAAACATCAAAGCGCGCACATCGATCCTGTAGGATCCGCATAGCAGCTTTCTGTCACATGAAGACAGTAAACAGAACTCTGACATCACATTCCAACTTTTATCACACTGTGCCCCCTGATTTTTTGCTGGTACTGCAACTCGGGCACATGTCGCTTTAATTTCTGAGGACCTGCTCAGAGGACGCTGGGAATGTGTGGCAGCACTGATGCGGGCGCGTACGCTGTGGTTCATGGCCGGCTTGTCATCCCGGCCAATACCCCCAGGCCGCCAGATGGAGCTCCCCCTGCAGCATGGAGGTGTCTCAAATACCAGCAGGGAATCATAGACAATGGAGTTTTCCTTTACAGCCCTGCTGGATACCACAGAGGCCAACAGAGGATGCTGCAGGGAGGCCCAGAGAGTCATACAGTATGTGCCCTATAACCCGGAAGTACGTCATAGGCAAAGCGACAGGGGAAATGACATACTTCCCGGATGAAGAAGAGGACTTTTTATCTGAACCGGAAGTGATAAGAAGTCACATGGACTGAAGGATTTGAAACACTTTTGGGTCAGGCAATATAAAGGACTGTGAGAAATCCCCAGATGGCGAGCTGAGCTGGGTGGAAGAGTGGCAATGCGTCTGGGAGTGGTGGATTGTTAATTGATTATTGTTATTGATTTATGAGTATTGTGGAGGGTGCTTTGTGCACTGTGCAGTTCAAATAAAATAAGAATTTGGACTTTTATCTGGTGTGTGGCATATAGTCTGAGGAGTCAAGAGGACAATAGCGCCCTCTATCTGTCACAACGCGTTCTCAGCGTAAAGTATAAACGAGCCCATAGACCTCCCTGAGTCTGAAAATACCATTTTTGGAACTATGTCAGTGTGTCTGTGTGTGTGTTTTTGTGTGTTTGTGTATGTATAAACACGATAACTTGAGGACGCCTTCACTTAGGTCAAACAAAGTTTGCATACAAAATTTATATTATATTACATATAAAATCTGACATCTGTCTGTCTGTTCGCTTTTCACAAGGAAACTAGTTAATGGATTTTTTTATAATTGGCTTGAAAATTCTGGTTGATTTTGCGACTTCTCTCATCTCACTAAGAATCATATTTCGCTTGCAGGAGTGATATATTCACGCTAATCTGAGGCAGAGGCTGCAGGCCAAAGGGAGGTGGAAGTGTGACGTCAGGAGTGGGGGTCCTCGTCACTGTCCTGTTTCACTACTACACGAATGGAGCCGCAGGAGAAAGCTAGTTATATTATATTATATTATAAGCGGAGATAAACGTGCTGTCACAATTATCCTGAGTAAATAGTCATGTAGTGAGTCTATCTATCTATCTATCTATCTATCTATCTATCTATCTATCTATCTATCTATCTATCTATCTATCTATCTATCTATAATGTCTGTCTATCTGTCTGCCTTTCAATAATGCTGTATATACAGTCATATGAAAAAGTTTGGGAACCCCTCTCAGCCTGCATAATAATTTACTCTCAACGAAAAAGATAACAGTGGTATGTCTTTCATTTCCTAGGAACATCTGAGTACTGGGGTGTTTTCAGAACAAAGATTTTTAGTGAAGCAGTATTTTGTTGTATGAAATTAAATAAAATGTGAAAAACTGGCTGTGCAAAAATGTGGGTCCCCTTGTAATCTTACTGATTTGAATGCATGTAACTGCTCAATACTGATTACTTGCAACACCAAACTGGTTGGATTAGCTGGTTAAGTCTTGAACTTCATAGACAGGGGTGTCCAATCATGAGAAAAGGTAGTTAAGGTGGTCAATTGCAAGTTGTGCTTCCCTTTGACTCTCCTCTGAAGAGTGACAGACAGCATCAAAGTACACAAAGATTGTTGAGTCTCCTGGTTTAGGGGAAGGCTACAAAAAGCCATCTCAGAGGTTTAAACTGTCAGTTTCAACTGTAAGGAATGGAATCAGGAAATGGAAGGCCACAGGCACAGTTGCTGTTACACCAACCCAGTAGGTCTGGCAGGCCAAGATAAAAATACAGGAGCGGCATATGCGCAGGATTGTGAGAATGGTTACAGACAACCCACAGATCACCTCCAAAGACCTGCAAGAACATCTTGCTGCAGATGGTGCATCTGTACATCGTTGTACAATTCAGCGCAATTTACACAAAGAACATCTGTACGGCAGAGTGATGAGAAAGAAGCCCTTTCTGCACTCACGCCACAAACAGAGTTGCTTGTTGTATGTAAATTCTCATTTAGACGAGCCAGATTCATTTTGGAACAAAGTGCTTTGGACTGATGAAACAAAAATGGAGTTATTTGGTCAGAACAAAAAGCACTTTTCATGGCGGAAGAAGAACACCGCGTTCCAAGAAAAACACCAGCTACCTACTGTCAAATTTAGTGGAGGTTCCATCATGCTGTGGGCTGCGTGGATAGTTCAGGGACTGGGGCCCTCGTTAAAGTCGAGGGTCGGATGAATTCAACCCAATATCAACAAATTCTTCAGGATAATGTTCAAGCATCAGCCACAAAGTTGAAGTTATGCAAGGGTTGGATATTCCAACAAGACAATGACCCAAAACACAGTTGGAAATTTACAAAGGCATTCATGCAGTGGGAGAAGAACAATGTTCTGGAATGGCCGTCACAGTCCCCTGACTTGAATATCATTGAAAATTTATGGGATGATTTGAAGCGGGCTGTCCATGCTTGGCAGCCATCAAATTTAACTGAACTGGAGAGATTTTGTATGAAAAAATGGTCAAAAATACCTCCATCCAGAATGCAGACACTCATCAAAGGCTATAGGAGGACAGCGTCTAGAGGCTCAAAGGAGCAAAAGGAGGCTCAAGTAAGTATTGATGTCATACCTCTGATGGTGTGCCCAAATTTATGCACCTGTCTAATTCTGTTATGATGCATATTGCATATTTTCTGTTAATCCAATAAACTTAATGTCACTGCTGAAATACTACTGTTTCCATAGGATATGTCAGATATGGAAGTCACTACTTTGAAAGCTCAGCCAATGATAAACAAAAATCCAAAGAATTAAGAAGGGTTCCCAAACTTTTCATATGACTGTACAGTCATCAAAACCAATTGTCACTGTAACAGAGCTTTAGACGTTCTCTTCTGAGGTGAAAGAACCTGTTGGATGGACTACCACCTCAATAAATCTCCATCAATTAGGCATTTATGGAAGAGTGGCTACATGGAAGCCACTTTTGAGTAAAAGGCAGACAACAACATTTAAAGGATTCAGAAGCATGAGGAAAATGATTTTCTGGTTTGATGAGAGAAAAACTGAACTCTTTAGGTGGAACTTCAAGTATTATGACTGGAAAAGTCCAGGTACTGCTCACCACCTCTGCCGAATGACTGTATGTTGAAGCATGGTAGCGGCAGCAGGAGGATCATGCCAAGTAGGAGCTCCTCAGTGCCAGGGACAGAATTTAGGGAAGGATGAATGCAGCCAACTACAGAGAGGTCCTTGAGAATGCAAGCAACTTTAGACTTGGGCAACGGTTAAGCTTTCAACACAGCACTGACCTAAGGCATACAGCCATGACAGCTCTGGAGTGGCTTTGTGACAAGTCTCTAACTGTCGTTAAGTGGCCCAACCAACGCTCAGACTTAATCCCTATAGCACCTGTGGAGAGACCTGAAGATTGCATTGCACAGACGCTTCCCATCCAAACCTTAAAGGAACTTCACAGGATCTGCCACGAAGAATGGGAGAAACTGCCCAAAAACAAATGTGTGCAAAGCTTAAAGAGACTTACCCAAGAGGACCTGACGCTGTAATGCTGCCAGGTATTGAATTAAGGGACTGAATACCTACATGAATGAGAAATTTCAGATTTTGGTTTTTAATACATTTGCAAACCTTTCATGAACACACTTTGTTATTATAAATTATCAAGTGTAGATTGATGGTCAAAAATGTCAAGTTTATCATTTAAAATTAAATCGACAATACAATGAAGTGTGCAGAAGCTGGAGGAGTCTGAATGCTTTCAGATTCCACTGTAGGGCTGAGAGTAGGCTCATAATTCAGTTTCAGATAAACTTCAATTATCCATCTCACCATTTTGATCCTGACTGACTCAGTTTAGTGTCACTCCATTAAACTAAATGCAGGCTGGACATATTGCATGGTTCAGTAGATGTCATCTTGAGTCTGTGAGATCCTAAATGATGGGAATTCTGCTGATTGCAATGTAGAGTCACTGGTTAAGGTGGAATGGTGGCACTGTGGTTAAGGATCTGTGTTGCTATCTGGAAGGTTGCCCATTTCAGATCCCAGAGGTCCTACTCTGTTGGGCACTTGAACAAGACCCTTCACCTAAAAATTGCTTCAGAGGTGCTGTGCAATGGCTGACTTTGTGCTGTGACCCCCAAAGGTCATGTGAAAAGACAATTTCCACTCAGGGATTAACAAAGTTCCTCAAACCAAAAAAAAGGTCAAATATATAAATATGTTAGCTGTGAAAGATTAACTCTTAGCATTTTGTCTTTTGTATGACGATCATTTTGACGAGAAGAGGACATCCAGTGGACCAGTGCTCAAGTCACTTGGCCTAACTTATCTAAAATGGTTTATAAAGTAATTCTGAGAGATGACTAAGGCATCTCAATCCAAACACCTCTTCATCTGAGTGGTTTGCCACAGGTTAACTGCAATGGCTGAGTCATTTAAGAATTTCACATTCAGTTAGGATGCCTAACATTGATCATGCTGGTTTTCTTTATGTAGGCTATGTTACAATGACAGAATATATGCTTTTTAGAAGGTTCTGATTTTGTAAAGCTTCCCTTTATTACGAGCAGTTTATAAATTCAACTCTTTGAGTCAAGCCTCAAACACTAGAAAGTCACACTTCAAATGGCTCAACTCAAGACATCACACTACAGTATAAAAAACAAAAAGAAAAAGAAAACGTTAAATTTACGGTAAAAACTTGGCAGGTGTGGTTGCCAGAATTTTACTGTAAAAGATAAGGTGGCCATATTTTTGGATCTACAGTATAACTTTTTGAAGAACTGTTATGTGTTTGCAACACATTACAATAGAAATGAAGCTTTTACTGTAAACTGAAATGTGCACTGTAAAAATTTACCATTCACCAAACCAAGAAAAACCTGTCAGGAGCACAGACCAGTATATGGTTTGCATCAGTAATATAATAACAATTATATTACCAAAAATTGTGTTTTAATTAATAATAAACTAGGTTCTACTTTAATTGATAGATCAGTTATGTAAAATGCTGTTTATTAGCTTAGTTACCAGTAATAGTAACAGACAGTCATTTTCTCACCCACTTGGTCCAGACCAGGGTCGGTGGGGGCATTGGCATGGGGGTACTGGAGCCTAACCCACCTAGCATAGGGCGTAAGGCAGTAACAAACCCCTGACAGGGCGCCAGTCCTTTAAAAGGTGAACACACACTGGGGCTAATTTAATGTCACCAATCCACCTCACCTGCATGACTTTGGACTGTGGGAGGAGACCAGAGTTACGTTGGAGGAAACCCACAAAGACACGGGGAGAACATGCAAACACCACATAGGGAGGACCCGGGACACGAACACGATGTTATGTTGCATTCATAACCCTCAAGAGCACATCAATGCATCGGCTCAGTTCTCCTCTCTTTGGCAGCAGCAAAACCCCACTTTTCCAAAATTTCTTGGAACCCTTCCTGTTATTTCCTTCGGCACCCAGAATTTTCATACTTTTCTTTTTCCCTCATTTGACACACCATCTGACACGTATTTCAGTTTGAGGACTTTATTAAAATGAGTGGGCGGGTTGGTTTCCCAACACATTCTGCGTGACCAGGGTGTTTCCTCAGTTAACCACCATATGAATAAAAATAAAAATATTTCATTATAACAGAAATTTTGTTATTTTAAATAATAAAATAAAATTAATTCTCGTGGATAGGCCTCTTCATTGGGAAGAAACACTACTTTTCTCTGATGGCAACACAAATTAGACAATCTACAAGTCTCAGACTTAAAGTTTAAAGTCGAACAATATCTACATACTTCTGTCCTATCACCTATGTCCATATATTCTTTTTGCTGTCCCATTATTTCACTGACTAATAATTTCCATGTGTTAGTGCTAATGTGATCTTTACTATCAGTTTTTTGAGACTTTCTAATTTTAGTACTTTAATAATCTCTAACCTGCTCTGCATGTCTATTGCGGCAATGTTTTTGAACCTCTTTATGACGTTCTATTTTGTCTTCTACTCTTTGGCTTTTATTTCTGACCCCACTTGCAGCTGAGAGTGCAGGAACTGTGTCTGACAATAGCATTCACACGAATTAGAAGTGATTGGACCATGGGCATGGTTTCAAATGTTTGAGAGGAGGGTGGAACTTGTCAAAATCTCTTGGCAAAAAGCCTTGTCTCACGGGACCTAAAATTATCTCTTGCGGGAGTTGAAATTATCTCTGAGAAAGTCTTGTCCCAGGATTTCCTTTTATAAAAGAGATATATGGGGAAAATACGGAAACTGTTGTGACCAAAGTCACTGGTGATTTGCCATTTGTAACGGCAATGGCACAGACAGCTCCATAGCTGCTCTGGTGCATCTGGCAAACAGCAAACCAACGTCAGTAAAGCTTACCACATAACATGCCCATTGCACAATGTTTAGAACATTTAACACTGGGCTTTGACCTGTTCTTCCTCACACTCTCCTGACCTCTCTTCTTCATGTCTGCCACAGTGGTGATTCCAAGCTGCTGGTGGTCCTCTAATCTGAAGATGGGAGCTATAGCAGTACGATTGCCTGTGTCGGTGCTCCTAATTTGAATGAAGTCTTGAGACTGTGCCTGCCTTCTCTATAAAGTCATCCTGTATTTTCCTTTGGAACATGGACTCATCTTCCTGTCTCTCATGAAACTCTGTGACCCAAGCTTGACAATATCTGTAAAAAAAACACTTCTTAAACTGCAAAAAAAATTTTATTTGAAAATGAGACGCTAGATGTACCTTTTTTTAGAAATACAGGTATGAATACAAAATGAAAATGAGATATTAGATCTAACTTTTTATTACAGCATAATCTAACACCTTTTCTTACTTTTTTTGTTCATTGCAAAGACATTCGAACAATATGGTATCCACTCACAACACAACTACCCATGTGGACACTCGGTGGAGCACCGACTCAGCATTCACCTTACCTGACTGTCGCTCCTACACTCTCGCCAAGGCTGCCCAATACCAGACTGTCACGTTCTTTTGGTCTAACGAGACAGAGACAGACTGTTGCAGGGTACATGAGACTCAGCATGGAAAATGTAGGCATAACATTAAAACGTTTCAGCATCGCATTATTATCTTAGCTGAGAATTTTTGGTTGTAAAATCATTTTGTTATACTGAAAGTTAAATTTCGCTTAAACGAAATCGATTAAACATAATGTTGTATGAAAATTTGTCTGGGCCAGCAAAAAGTATTCGCTATACTGAAAATTTTCTTACTTCGATATTCGCTAAAATAGGATTTGACCTGTATTAATTTTTTATTTTTTTACAGAGAAGATAAATCCAGAGGGCTTGGGGCACTCAAGTCGTGCCAGTTCACCAGGTTCTGCCCCAGAACTTTCAGAGATATCTTGACTGAATAAAGTAATATTGATGGGTTCACAAGAAGTAAAGCCATTTATGCTTTCATATTACATATTGTTCATAGTTTTTTTATTGTATTATTAATATTATTTTATCATTTTATAGGAAAATTAGTTTATGGAGTAGTTGCATACTGAATCTCATTATAGCATACACTGACAATAATGGAATTCAATTCAATGCAATAGAAGACAGCACATATTTACAGATGATAATGACAGGCTCCGAAGTCGATTTAGATTTCCAAGAGCTATCCTCTTGGATCTGTAAGCTGTTAGAATACTAAGAAGTATGCTTGATATCATGTTGATGATGAAATGCATTAAAGTAAGTATATTACATTTTACAGATAAATTGTTAACTTCATTTACAAACCGGATTCCAAAAAAGTTGGGACACTATACAAATCGTGAATAAAAACTGAATGCAATGATGTGGAGGTGCCAACTTCTAATATTTTATTCAGAATAGAACATAAATCACGGAACAAAAGTTTAAACTGAGAAAATGTATCATTTTAAGGGAAAAATATGTTGATTCAGAACAAATCCCAAAAAAGTTGGGACAAGGCCATTTTCACCACTGTGTGGCATCTCCCCTTCTTCTTACAACACTCAACAGACGTCTGGGGACCGAGGAGACCAGTTTCTCAAGTTTAGAAATAGGAATGCTCTCCCATTCTTGTCTAATACAGGCCTCTAACTGTTCAATTGTCTTGGGCCTTCTTTGTTGCACCTTCGTCTTTATGATGCCAAATGTTCTCTATAGGTGAAAGATCTGGACTAGAGACTGGCCATTTCAGTACCCGGATCCTTCTCCCACGCAGCCATGATGTTGTGATTGATGCAGAATGTGGTCTGGCATTATCTTGTTGAAAAATGCAGGGTCTTCCCTGAAAGAGATGACGTCTGGATGGGAGCATATGTTGTTCTAGAACCTGAATATATTTTTCTGCATTGATGGTGCCTTTCCAGACATGCAAGCTGCCCATGCCACACGCACTCATGCAACCCCATACCATCAGAGATGCAGGCTTCTGAACTGAGCGTTGATAACAACTTGGGTTGTCCTTGTCCTCTTTGGTCCGGATGACATGGCGTCCCAGATTTCCAAAAGAACTTGAATCGTGACTCGTCTGACCACAGAACAGTCTTCCATTTTGCCACACTCCATTTTAAATGATCCCTGGCCCAGTGACAACGCCTGAGCTTGTGGATCTTGCTTAGAAATGGCTTCTTCTTTGCACTGTAGAGTTTCAGCTGGCAATGGCGGATGGCACAGTGGATTGTGTTCACTGACAATGGTTTCTGGAAGTTTTCCTGAGCCCATTCTGTGATTTCTTTTACAGTAGCATTCCTGTTTGTGGTGCAGTGTCGTTTAAGGGCCGGAGATCACGGGCATCCAGTATGGTTTTACGGCCTTGACCCTTACGCACAGAGATTGTTCCAGATTCTCTGAATCTTCGGATGATGTTATGCACAGTTGATGATGATAGATGCAAAGTCTTTGCAATTTTTCGCTGGGTAACACCTTTCTGATATTGCTCCACTATCTTTCTGCGCAACATTGTGGGAATTGGTGATCCTCTACCCATCTTGGCTTCTGAGAGACACTGCCACTCTGAGAAGCTCTTTTTATACCCAATCATGTTGCCAATTGACCTAATTAGTGTTTATTGGTCTTCCAGCTCTTCGTTATGCTCAAATTTACTTTTTCCAGCCTCTTATTGCTACTTGTCCCAACTTTTTTGGGATTTGTTGACACCGTGAAATTTTGAATCAACATATTTTTCCTTTAAAATGATACATTTACTCGGATTAAACGTTTGATCTGTCATCTACGTTCTATTACAAATAAAATATTGACATTTGCCATCTCCACATCATTGCATTCAGTTTTTATTCACAATTTATTTAGTGTCCCAACTTTTTTGGAATCCGGTTTGCAGATAATTCATACTAATAATAATGAAACATGTGGGGGCGAGGTGAATCCATACTGCAACATACCGACAGGAGCATGCAGGCAATCATTGACACATAGAATACATTGCATTCATGATTGTTTTCTCTTGGTAGAGTAATATATTACTCTACTTTCCTCTTTTGTATTATTAATATGTACTGTAGCCTTTGTCAGAATGCCTTAAATCTCACAGACTTACAACTGTTTATAAAGTATTGTACCATATAACTTCTCTCCACCTTCCCTTCTACGTGTATAACCTCAGGCAATTAGGTGTAGTAAAAGACAAGCAGGAGTTAAGTTACACTTCAAATGCACTTTGCATATTGTTATTATTTAGGAATATTATCAAAAATAAATTATTTAAATATTGGAAACCATGCAACCTGATAAATGGTGATGTGTAGTTTCAGGCGGCACACAGACTTGTTAGTTACTTAAACTGTCTCTAGTTAAGTCCTCATTTTCGGTCAGCTTTCTTCAGAACAGGCCGCATACCTGTCTCAATATGGCTGCCGAGCTGTGCTCTTCATTGTGTTGTCCTTTTCAGTTCATGGTGTGTGAGATGGTCTTTCATCATTTTGGTAAGAGAGAGAGAGTGAGATAAAGCAAGCAAATTTATAGGTTTTCTGTTCAACCCCTGGAGCCAATAGGGCGTCATGGTACTTAAAGGTTTCTGATACAAGCCAGTTCCAAACAGCCATACTTCAGACCAACAAGGGGACAGAATACCTTCACACCTGCCCACCAAACCATTTTTTAAGGTAAAGCTTGGCAGTTAGGCAGCCAGACTTTCCTGTGCGGGTTGACTGGGAGTCCTGCAGAGAAATATTAGCCAAACTTGTTTGAGGCTCTTTCCCCAACCGTGTCATAAAATTATAAAAGACTCATTCTTAAAAGGGGGGAAGGGGTTCTTAAACTATTAAACCATTGCTGTTATCATCTATAATGTAACATTAATATTACATTGCTTTGTCTAAGTTACAAATAAAGACATACAAAACATTTATCAACTTGTATGCAAAATTTCACATCACAACAATGATATTACAGGTCTCGGGACATTTTACTATACTAAGATCTATATGTGATTTCATTTTCATGAAATACACCTGTGAATACACAATGGAGGTCGGAAAAGTAAAGGTCTACCTTATGTGAAAGATTTAGGAGTCATTGAGGACTCAACACTATTAACTACTAGGCAGTGTTCAGAAGCCATTAAGAAGGCAAACAGAATTTCAGGTTATGTAGCACAATGTGCAAAGTACGAATCCAAGGAGGTTCTGCTCAAGCTTTATAACACACTGGTAAGGCCTCATCTGGAATACTGGGTGCAGTTGTGGTCTCCAGTCTACAAAAAGGACATAGCAGAGCTAGAAAAAGTCCAGAGAAGAGCGACTAGGCTGATTCCAGGGCTACAAGGGGATGAATTGTGAGGAGAGATTTAAAGAGCTGGACCTTTACAGTTTAAGCAATAGAAGACTTAGCACAAATAATAGGAAGTTGTTCTTAACACAGAGAGCCATGAACACATGCAATAAGCTACCAAGTAGTGTGGTCGACAGCAGGACTTCAGGGACTTTCAAAACTAGAGCTGATGATATTTTGGAAGAAATAGGTGGATAGGCTGATGAGCTTTATTGGGCCTAATGTCCATTGTTCTAGTGTTCTTTAGGCAGACAAAGTGAAACTTGCTGAAATTCATCAAAGGATGCTGCAGGGTAGTTGGAGCCTATCACAACAGTCTTCAGAAGCAAGGCAGGATCTCCGAACTACACACACACACATCAGGAGGTTTGGACTATGGAAGGAACCTGGAGCACTCAGAGGAGACCGACGCAGACATGGGGAGAACATGCACAATCCATGTATGGGGCATTTAAGAAGCTAATATTCTAGAAGATGCAGGGCCAGCCTATAGTCAATTGTCCAGGCCGACTTCAATTGAACAGGTGGGGCTCTCAAAGATTAAGGGCCTGCAAGCCTGACATCAGGGGCTTAAGCCTCCATTAATCCCCCCTGCCACTGATTTGGAGATGGTCTTGGTAAAATAAACTAGCTGAGGCCTAAGCCATGAGGATGAAAATCAAGTAACAGAGCCCGGAATGTCTGACAAAAATCATAGTCAATATCTGAAAGAAAAGAGAAAGGCAAAACAAACAATTCACAACTAATGTGAGCCAAAATGTAAGGCAAAGATTGTGGAGAAAAGGTCAGAAAACAGTTTACCATCAGAATTCAAACTACAATGCAAATAAAGTTAAAATAGGCTTTTTAGGTTGTGTCCACAAACTTGGACAAACTAGGAAGTTTCCGGTGCCAGCCTTTAAACGTGTAACCCTATAACGTTGTGCATTGCACATTTCTGTTTACCCTTGACTAGTTACTTCCTAGCAACAGAGGCAACAAAGGGGTCATCTTCCAGTAAATGGGATTTGGGACCCTCTGTTCAGGTCTATGTAACAACAAGTCTCAAAGTGAGACCCTTCCATGATAAAATAGCGATCATCATCTTATACAAGTTCAGGTACAGGCTTGATAGAGCTGACTATTTATTTAAATAAATTTAAATTTAAATTACCTTTAAATAAACTCAAAAATATCACAAATTAGGAAGTCTAAAGATATAACAGGACAAAAAAGGAGAAAGAAATGATTCACAAGTGATTGCATATACTTTTAGGGTGGTATAGATTACAAAACATCAACAGGACCACCATTTATGCAAGAAAGAGCTAAGTTACACATTTAGTGCTGTAAGACCTACTTTTGTGGAGTACGATGTTCAAAGTAGATTTGAACGTGGTTTAACACCACAATCCAGCAACTCCTGTCGTAACTGCGCTGTGCAATTTCCCAGAAAGATGACACAATTCTGATCATATGGCTGCACAACCGCCAAAGGCTTCAGCGGGTGTGACGCAGGTACAAAAAATAGAGTATCAAAGAAGCTGTCGCCACCAAAAGCGTAATGGTGTCTGGTCTAAATTATATTCTACAACAAACACATAAATGGAGAGCATAATGAACTTGTGATAAGTTTAACTCCTACTTAGTGTTGCTGGGATAACAAGCAACACTGTAACAAAAAAAAAATTAAATGGGTATCTTTGGAGCAAATCAAACAAGTGTCTAAACACACATTTTGGACCCTCTTCCATTCTGAAGTGGACCTGAGATCCTGCTGGTTTATTATTACCCGGCATGCGCTGGCTGGTTCACATTTAATTGAGGGCAGGTAAAGTAATCTCTCTTTGAGATGCACTGGAAATCGGTGGCCAAACTGGGGATTGACCCTTGGGAGTCACTTTCACAGTTTCTTCATTGTCCTATAACTGACACACACACACACGCACACAGTAAGAAGATCCTAATGGTTGTGGCCCCTCTTGTTGGTGCAGAGTTTGCAGAAAAGACACAAACACTTAAATATCAGGACGTTGTGGACTCGACCTGGGCACAGACAGGCGGACATGTTGTTTCTCAGCCACCGCACGTTTATTTACAATATTTACAATTATTTAAATTGGTCACACAGACCCAAATAATGGTCACTCAGACCCAGCCACGTGCACAATCCCCAAATTACTCATTCCTGGCCACAATGCCTCTCTTCGGGCTGCCTCCACACCTCCTCTGTGCTTCGTCCTGCCTCCTCCTGACTCCAGCACTGAATGAATGGAGATGGCCCCTTTTATGCAGTCCCCGGATGAGCCCCAGGTGTTCCCGGCATTCCTCCCTTGGCCACGCCCCAGTGTGGCAGAAGTGCAGGCTGTCCTCCCGGCAGCTCTCCGGGTGCAGTCCTAAATTTTCACCCCAGCACTTCCTGGTGTGGCGGAAGTGCTGGGGTAACAGGTCCCCAAGGCATTGGGGCACCTCCTGGCGGTGACCACAGGCCCCTACAGGGTGGTGCTTCCATGCCCTGTACCCGTGGCCCCCAGAGCAACCAGGAAGGCGACCCCCACGTTATCCAGGTTGGGCTTTGACCCTCTTCCGGTCCCTCACGGCGTCCCGGTCGGGTTGTTGCCCCTGGCATCCCTGACAACGTGAAAATGAACTTCTTTGTCAATGTGGTTTGAATCTGCTGGACTTCCATCCAGGATGAAGTCCCATGTTGCACAAAAGAAGCTCAAGCTTCCTATTATTACAGAACTGCTTTAAGGGAATAATATTTCATTTATATGTTACTTACCCCATTTAGTTTGTCAAGATGGCTGAGCAAACTTTTAAAGTCATGTTTCCAACTTTCTGATAGAACGGGAGCCTATGGAGACCAATGGTGGGTCATAGCAAACAATATTAAAACATCCATAAATGATTTTAAAGTCACATTCACATAGGCATTTCAGGATGGAAAAAAAAAATGCTTTTATATGGCACGCTCATTGGGTCACCAAGTACCAAGAAAGAGATGACAGACTTGACGATTTGTTAAATACACTGTGTGACGGATGGTCACGGACCTTTCCTGGTCCGGAGGCTAATATATGGGAAGGACCGGGGCAGCAGATGTGCGCAGGACAATGCTTACCCCAGAGCACTAGTGAGCAGCCCTCCTAGGTTGCTGTGGCTCCACAGATTCCCGTAGGGCACGCTACAGCCCTGTTGGGATCTGTGGGGGCCACCAGGGGGAGCATTTGGTTTCCACCACAATTAGGAGAACTTCCAGGTAATGCTGATGAGCCACCTGAAGTGCGCCTAGGTGTAGTGTAAAGGGAGCCGCCTCACTTTCCTCAAGGAACCGGAGTCGAGAGGAAGAGGGTCGAAGCTTAGCAGTGGAGGAGTGGAGGTGGAAAGGAGAGGAAGAAGAAAGAGAAAAGAATAGAAAAGAAAGTGCTGTGCTGTTTATGATACTGTGCTGTACGGGGAATGAAAGAAAAGTGTTTTCCCTTGAAAATAAATAATGTTTATGTTACAAAGACCTGTGCCTAGAGGCTGTCTGTGTCGGGGTTGGGTGGCTGGAGCACCGCCTTGTGGCCACAACCAATGTTCCCTCTAAGGAGTAGCATATAGTGAGCAAAAAACATTGTTTATGAGCGACATTTTGTTTAAGGCAAAAATTTATGAGCACCAATTTTCACGATAAGTACGAGCGATGCCGTCGGAATGAGCAATCGTGCGGGAAGTATGAGCGACACTCTGAATTCGTGTGAGCGATCGCTCACGCGCTCAGCTTAGAGGGAACATTGGCCACAACTGTTAATTACAGTTGTTCTTGATTACCTTTATTTTTCATGACCTTGCAAGTTACTAATAAAAAGACCCTTGGAGTGAAAAATCTTATACAGTTATATATTATACAGTTTCTCATATTAATAATGAACCTTGCAGAGACGTAGCAGCAGGACTGGGTCACAGATCAAGAAGCTTTAATTACAATGCCTTTCATGAGTGCTAAAGGCAAACGCTAATAGATAACAGTTATATCTAACAATAATATAAGTCCTTTGCTGTATAATCTATATGCTGTATATTCAGACAGTAAAAACCATATTTGAGAGTAAAATTCAACTCTCACAATGACCACCTCATTCATTAGTCCTTTCTTTAACCCAGAAGCCTGCTCTAGTGTCAATATGTTTCTTCTGCGTGCATTGCTCGCAGTATTTACTTCAGAATGTTTTAGCAAGGAATGCCTGTTTTGCCCATTTAGAAACTAGAAAACGGATGAATTATGCAGCATGAGTAGCATGAGATTTTTTCCTGGACGTTCTTACATTGTTTGCTGTGGTCCAGTGTTGGTCTCCGTGTTTCAGAATGTTGGTCATCTCCATTCTCCACGAAAGCATGAGATTTAAAATTTGTCTCAGTCTCTACTACAAACTACAGGGGGTTGGTAGCATATTTAAAAAAATGTCTTCTTTGGGTCAAGTATTTACCTAAACAGATTTAGTGTAGGGTGGCATGGTGCTGCCTCACAGTATGGAGACCCGTGTTCGCTTCCTGGGCCGTCACTGCGTGGACTTTGCATGTTCTCCCCGTGTTTGCGAGGGTTTCCTCCAGGTGCTCCGGGATCCTCCCACAGTCCAAAGACATGCAGTTTAGACATGCATTGGCGATCTTAAATTGTCCCTAATGTGTGCTTGATGTGTGGGTGTGGGTGTGTGCCCTGCAGTGGGTTGGCGCCCTGCCCAGGATTTGTTCCTGCCTTGCATCTTGTGTTGGCAGGGATTGACTCCAGCAGACCCCCGTGACCCTGTGTTAGGAGATAGCAGGTTGGAAAATGGATGGATGGATGGATTTAGTATATAAATGGATGGATACAGTGCCAGCTGAAGCCCATTTGGAGCCCCATTAAGGAGAGCATAAGCAGCATCCAGTGGGTGACAGAGCCCACTCATTATCATCAGAGTTTGACGACCATGCTCTTCAGCAGTACAAACAGCAAATGTATATACTGTGGATACCAAGGAGCCCCTTATAGTACAGAGCATGCACACTTTTACTGTCAAAAAAGGCACCCAGTATATAACAGCAAACACTCACTATCATCAAACTTCCACAACCTGGTGGTCACCCCTCCGTGTCTGAAACACGGGCTCCCTTCAATAGCACAAATGGACAAACGGGGCCCCTTTGTCTATGGAGACACAGACTTTATGGAGCGTGCAACCCTTGGTGTATGGAGTGTGCGCGCTTTGTTGTGGCAGAAACATGCTGTTCAAAGACGGCACTCGGAGACCTCAGAATTAAAAAAAACTTTTTCAGAGAGACACTTTCAAGTCCCGTGAGACGAGACTTTGTACCAAGAGACGTAACCACGCCCGGAGCCGGAAATAAAAAACAAAGAGTAGATGACAAAGTAGAGCATCGTAAAGAATCCAAAAACTTTGACGTGGTACACATGCAAAGCAGGTTAGAGATAATAAAATTACTAAAATTCGAAAGTCTTAAAAAAATGATATTAAAGATCGCATTAGCGCAAACAAGTGGAAATTATTACTCGCTGAAATAACAGAATAGCGAAAAGAGATTGAATATATTGTTCAGATTTAAACTTTAAGTCAGAGACTTGTAGATCGTCTAATTCGTGTTGCCATCAGGGAAAAGTAGTGTTTCTTCCCAATGAAGAGGCGTATCCACGAGAATTTAAAGATTTGTTGTTTGGTGAAAGTGAAATCCAGCAAAAGAAAATTTCACGCCCCGCGAGACAAGAGCTAATTCAAAGAGATTTGTAAAAGTCCTGCCCACATCTAAAACATTTACAGCCACGCACACGGTTCAATCATTTCTCATTTGTGTGAATGCTATTGTCAGACACAGTTCATGTAGAGAGAAAGAAACGATGTAGCCGTAAAAGTATAAGGCAAGATCAAGCACGGGTAAAACACGTGCCGAAAGAAATCTCTCTGTCCAAAAAGTTTGTTTTAAAAATATTTAGTGAAAGTTAAAAGCAAATAATCCACACAAGAATAAAGGGAAAATAGTTACACACCTAGAATAAAAGGCAAAAAAAGGAAAAATGTATCTTCTCTATACTTAGCTTTTCTTGAGAAACTTTAGTTATTTCTGTACTTAAAAGTTCTTTACTTCTTCTTCTATACTTAAAGATTCTTAGCTTCTTCTTCTTTATGCGTTAAACGATAACTAAGCGCTGTTTTCTTAGAGTTACTTCACACATTCAAGAGGTCCGCAGGCCCATAGGCACAGGCACAGTTTAAAACCTTGTGCCCATTACCCCTTACACATGGCAAGGCTGGTCACTAACTGAAGAATAATGTTTAGTCAAAGCAGAAAATAGCTAAAATATACCAATTTTACTCAACGTATGGGGGTTTTAGGAACCTCCCATAGATTATGCATTGTCATCTAGTAAAATATTTATGAATCTTATCCATCCATCCATTTTCCAACCCATTGAATCCGAACACAGGGTCACGGGGGTCTGCTGGAGCCAATCCCAGCCAACACAGGGCGCAAGGCAGGAACCAATCCTGGGCAGGGCACCAACCCACCACAGGACACACACACACCAAGCACAATTTTAGAATCGCCAATCCACCTAACCTGCATGTCTTTGGACTGTCGGAGGAAACCCACGCAGACACGGGGAGAACATGCAAACGCCACCCGGGGAGGACCCGCGAAGCGAACCCGGGTTTCCTAACTGCGAGGCAGCACCGTCACCGTGCCGTCCTTTATGAATCTTATGTAACTAGGAAATGGCTCTTACAAATGATATTCACTCACTGGCAGTTGTATGTTGCATCATCACGATGTAATTCCAAACACGGAATCAAAATTCAATGCGATATTGACAAAAAGGTAAAAGAGATCGAATATATGGACATAGGTGATATGACAGAAGTATGTAGATATTCTTTGCCTTTAAACTTTAAGTCGGAGACTTGTATATCGTCTAATTCATGTTGCCATCAGGGTAAAATAGAGTTTCTCCCCAATGAAGAGGCGTATTCGCGAGAATTAAAAGAGTGAAATCCACATACATGAGCGGCAGAGATGTGAAGTGGCCGGCGTGTAGCGCAGGCCGGGGGAGTTGGCAAGCGAAGCGAGCAGGGGGAGAAGCCCCCTAGTATTGCAAAAAACACAGAACTGTCTCAACTCAGTGAAATGAGACATTAGCAATGGGGCTACCTTATCTTTATTACAGTTCTTATCAAGAGTTTACCTCACTTAGCTCATTTATCTCCCTCATCTGACTCCCAGCATCCTATTAGCTCCACCAATATTTCCCACTATTTATTACAAATAAGGCCAAGTTAAATGAGTGCAGCAAAATGGCTCAGTCAGGCTGGGTACTGAAGAAGCAATAGAAATGCAGTTAGGTCTGCCCGAGCGAGTGAAGAGCTGTGCACCCTGGAGGTTAACTCATTTCTCTATAAAGCTGTTGTGATTGAGATTTCACTTCATTTTGCTCCTGTTCTTCACTTTTTTATTTTCCTTACAGGACTGGCCCTAAGGGATTATCAAACAGAGTCGTCTTATGGAGCCCCTCCTTCAATTGGCCCCCACCTCACAACCCAATGTTGGTTAAAATAAGAAGAGACCCATTTTATGTTAAAATACGAAACTCCAACTTAAAAAAAAAAAAATTTAAGTTTAGAAGAAATCGAGAAAGAAAAAACTTTCTGTGGCTTCTTTTTGACTCAACCGCAGATTAAAAAAAAATGTGGTATTTGTGAGTACAAGGTATTATTTCTTTCAAGTAAGAAAAACTTGTAAACGAGAAGTGGAAACCCCCTGTTTAAATGTTTTATTTTCTTTATCAGATAGAACGTCTTTAAATGAGGGCTCACGTCATCATGGGACAAATGGACAGTTTTAGTAGCCTTAAATAATTCAAGTTGTTATTAAGCATCATACAATGAAAGGTTCTTTTAAGTCATGGGGTTTCATTTTTTAATCATTTTTTAGTCTTCTTTAAAAGCTAAGGTCTTTTATTTCCCGTGTTAATAATCCGTGCCAGTCAGCTTACAAGAAAGAAATGACGACAAAGCACTCAAATGCTGATTATATAATTACCAGTACATACGTGGAGCCTCCCCGTCTACCATCTTTCCAAAAATTGTTCTTAATAATCAGCCCTTAAATTTCTGTGACACAACTATCTATTAAGATTTTACAGAATCTTAGGTACATTTCAGTTTAGGTACTCCAGAAATGGATCTATTACTCATTTACTCTTAAGTAACAAGACCTTCATAAAGGCTTATTTCAGTCTTCATTAACACTTACAAAGCATCGGTGAGATGGGTGCAGTGTGGCACCCTGACATGAAGGTAAAATGACTTGTTAGTATGAAGGATTCACAGATCTTATACTGTATTAAATATGACATGCCATGAGAAATGCGCCTCAGTTAAGGCACTTCAGACCACCCCAAAAAGTGACGTTTTGTTAGTGGGTCTCATTGCAGAGATGAAAAAACACTTCGCTGATGTGTTGTAAATGTTAAGAAAACCTAAAGAAGTGTTTGTTGAGCTCTTGTTTTATAGCAGTAAATGTGTGACAGGTGCATTTTTGCAGTACCTAAACTAAAAAGTTACCAAATGTTAAATCAATACAGATAAAAACCTCTGTAAAATTAAAAAAATGAATCCTTCTAAGTTAAAAAGCAGGGAAAATCAGAAATGACAGCTGTGATTATAGAATGCTGGCAATTGCAACCTTTGGGATAGATAGATAGATAGATAGATAGATAGATAGATAGATAGATAGATAGATAGATAGATAGATAGATAGATAGATAGATAGATAGATAGATAGATAGATAGATATTAGTATAGTCGGCAGGATAAGATAGATAACTAGATATTAGTATAGTCAGCAGGATAAGATAGATAGATAGATAGATAGATAGATAGATAGATAGATAGATAGATAGATAGATAGATAGATAGATAGATAGATAGATAGATAGTATAGTCGGCAGGATAAGATAGATAGATAGATAGATAGATAGATAGATAGATAGATAGATAGATAGATAGGTAGATAGATAGATAGATAGATATTAGTATAGTCGGCAGGATAAGATAGATAACTAGATATTAGTATAGTCGGCTGGATAAGATAGATAGATAGATAGATAGATAGATAGATAGATAGATAGATAGATAGATAGATAGATAGATAGATAGATAGATAGATAGATATTAGTATAGTCAGCAGGATAAGATAGATAGATAATTATTTTTTTTCGAAGAAGATCAGAATTGTAGCCAAAGTCTGTGATTTTCACCACCATGCGACTGTCCATTGTTTACTTC
Source organism: Polypterus senegalus (assembly GCF_016835505.1). Classification (NCBI taxonomy): domain Eukaryota; kingdom Metazoa; phylum Chordata; class Cladistia; order Polypteriformes; family Polypteridae; genus Polypterus; species Polypterus senegalus. The sequence goes on from NC_053163.1 coordinate 23,229,441, forward strand.
AGATGAACATGGATTTTGGTTTTGCTGGAGTGTAAGTAGGACATTCCCTGCATAAGAAAGGAGATGAAGTGCTCATTTCCATATTTAATACTGACCTGTTGTTGCTATTTAAATGATTTAGCAACGTACAGTGCCTTGTGATAATGGACACTCTTAAAGGCACTAAATGAATAACCAAACTGCACACAAAACAATTTCATTATTAATCCTCAGCCACACATACCCAAGTGTGCCATCTCCCTTTACCTAGCAATGTCGGTCATCACTGAGATCTTGAATTCCCAGTCCAGTTTCTTCAGAATGTGAAATCCGGTCATTCAGAACATGCTATTGGATTAAAAGGGGGAATTTCAGCAGAATGATCCCTGTTGGTTCACATAAATGGCTGCAAACTGCAGTAGAATATTTCACTCTAAGGTTTGTATGAGGCTCACCCTTATAGTGTCACGTTCACAGTACTCTGTCACATTGAAGAGGCCCATATCCAGCTTTGTGGTGCCACAGAACTTTTGGGACTCATGATGTTTTTTTCTAGTTTCACTGAAATTCATGATGACACTTGTTAGGCTTCACTACAAAGATAACAATATTAAGAATAATATTCAAAGCAGAAGGAAAACATAATGATGTAGATTACTGCACTAAGCTGCATGTAATTTCTGCTGCTTTACAGAATTACACTGTATCTTCAGCACCAAGTGCCACAATGGATGGATTCTGTGTTCTTTACGTGGCTCCCTGAGGTGGCTCACTATCCTTACAAGGACTGCTTACCTTCTGCTGCCCCTGCCACTGGTGATGTAATGCCAGCTAATATTTGTGTGACTCCTCGATGGCTGATCTAACTTGTCAACTCTGTCACAATACTGTAACGAGCACTGAGACACACACACACACGGAATGAGAGGAAAGCCTGATAACGGGTATGTTTCTTTAACAATGGATGGTCCATAGTCTCGTAAAGAAACGGTTATACTGAGACTAGCCACAGTGGTATTTTTAGAAGTCGCATTCACTCTTAAAGTTTTCTACTGTGCTCTGCCATGCCTCTTTCCATGATCCTCCCTTATCTTCTACAGGGCTCTACTTACCCAGTGGCCCAAAAGACACCACCTATCTCCTTGAACCTTCTCAGTTTTGTAAAGTGTAACCTGAATTTCCACAGATTTCTGGAAATGCAAAGCTTAGTGTACCTGTATGATACTTCACAATTAATCAGCCATCTTGGCCCACTTATCATCAGCGTAATATACCATACAGTCTGAATCCATGACCACCTGCTTGTTGATGCTGTGATATCACATGTTCATTCACACTTGGGACAATCATCTTTATGACTGTGCCGATTTGCATGGGTGCAGCCAGCTTTAACATTAGCTCACATGCAGCGGTGGGGAAATACGAAGCTTCGTATTACCTCATGGTAAGGTAAGGTGTTCAAAGTTCAGCGTAAATTTCAAGAGATGGTTGGATGTGGCATACTCAAAGCAAATTTTACACGTAACGTAACCAATGCTTTTATTCCGGTAAATGGCATGTGGCGTAGATGGAGTGATCACTTAACAAGTTTGTTCTCCTACCTGATCACATCTCAATGCTCCTTCTACCTCTGGCAAACCATTGCAATCTGGGCAATCAGCCACAAACTGACATGCGGGATCACGAGTCTGGTTGCTGTCCTGCTTCATAAAATTAAACAAGCAATAGATATAAAAAAGACTACTCTATTTTTACAAAGTGTATGAATCCTAAAATCTACTTAAAACTCTGTGCCAGATGAAGGTTAAAACCAAATATGTCATTTTTTATTTTGGTAATTTTTTAAAAAGCAATAGATGTGTTGTTAACTATTTTATTACACTTTAAGGGTTTTTGTAAAAACTTCTGTATTTATGTTCAAGTTCTAGATAAAATGTGTGAAGGACTGGCACAAGAAAGTGATAGTGAATCCAGAAAATATTACTGCTGGAATATCTATTTAAAAAAATGGTCTCTGAATTCATTAGTTAATCAGTTCATGTAAAAGAAATCAAAAATGAAGTTCAAAAAATCTAACATCCATACAATATTTATACATAAATGACTTCTAAGAGACACATTGGTGACCCCGTATAACTGGAATGCAGAAAAACAAGAAAATGAGCTAAACTTTTCAGACATGCCTTCCAAAGTGAACTGTTTTCAAAATGGCTGAACGTTCGGTCATAATGTCCTTCTGGCAGAAAGAGGCGGGTCCACCGGAAGTGATGTCAGAACTGTTGCAGGTGTCAATCATCTGGCCTGCGGAGGGAGGAAAAGAAAAGGCATTAGAACACAGCGCCATCTCCTGGAGCAGCAATCACCAGAGCCCTTCAGCAGTCCTCGATGCGCATGCGCGCGACTATCATGTTTCAGCCAGCATTTTCCCCCTTGCTGGTGTCCGCAATTGCATTTCTTTAATTTTGTATCTTTGTATTTTTTTTTTAATTGTTTCAGAAAAATATAATTTAAAAAAACACAACTTTAAAAATTAAAATAAATTAACAATGAAGACTCACTTATGTGCTCATCTTGTGGTCTTGTATGTATGTTATCATCCAGTTGACGCTCGTAACCGGCCAACTCTATTTAATTTCAAAAAGCAACAGGGGCGCGGTGGTGGTGCTCAAACATAAAGAAAGCTGGCAGTCGCCTCCAGTTCGCCCTCTGGTGGTCGTTCCGAGTGTCAACTGGATGATAACATGCATACAAGACCGCAAGACAAGCACATTATTGAGTCTTCATTGTTTGTTCATTTATTTTTATTTTTAAAGTTTAATTTTTTATATATTTTTCTCAAACAATTAAAAAAAAACACTTTATTTTTCTGGGTATTTCAGGTAGTAAATGATACAAAATTAAAGAAAACGGACAAGAAACGTAATTGTGGACACCAGCAAGGAGGAAAATACTGGCTGAAACATGACAGTCGCACGCATTTCCGCAAGAACACCCCTCATTCTACCTAGAAAGTGGGTGGGTTTGGGTTCATTTCACCCTTCAGTATTTTTAGTCGACCAATGAGAAACATGTGTACCAAGTTTCATGAAAATCTCTCCAGGCGTTCATAAGTGATGCTGGAACATACATACACACAGATACACATACATTGACTTTTATATATATATATATATATATAGATTTTTATTAATGTTGCTTTTGTACATTTTACTGTGTGTGTGTTGTGAAAGGGGTCATGGCCTAGATTATAACCCTTGTGTTTTGTAGGTGGCTCCTCAAGGGGCGGGGCCACCTGCCAATCACCACCAGGAACGGACCTTCACTCTATTTAAGGGAGGGCCTCCCATAGTTCCTTGAGGTTCATTGAAGGGTATTTGACTGTGTTTGCCCCCTCTAGTGGCCAACTTTGGAAAGTGTTTTTGGTACCTGTGCTTTTGGGACTCCCCAGATCACGACAATAATTGAGGAGAGCTTTATCATAGCCTTCCTGCTTGGCTGAATTACTCTGTGGCTCCATAAAAGAACTACTTGCCCTCTCAAATTTCTGCTGCTGTGATTCAGTAATCATATACATTATTCAATTTGAAGATTTTTCAGTACTTGAAAGAATGGTTATTTTCGACTTAATGGTGAAAACAACTAAGTTAAATTTGTTAACATCTTGTTTTGACATTTTGTCAGGACTCCATTTCGGTGATGGAAGTCGCCAATTTGTCTATCTGTTTCTTAAGCATGAGGTTAGGATGTTGGGGTATGTTCTCAACTCAATGGTATTTAAATCCATGCAGAGCTTTGCAGATAAGAAAAGACTTGACTGCAAGTAGCTGTTTCGTGGCCTTATTGATTTCAAGTTTAGTTCTTCCCCTTTGGTTTCATGAGAGACAGTTGCCTTTCTGGTTTTGACCCATGATTGCTATCATACTAACGTCTCATCTCTTTGTCTTGATTTTCTTTGTGGTGGCAGAACATTGTGGCCGGGTGCAGGAATGTTAGTTCAGGATAGCACAAAGAGTTTTGGAACTCCAATTGGATCCTCCTGATTAATCGATTGAAGACGAGAAAACAAAAAAAAACAAGGAGAACAGAAATGGCACTTGTAGGCGCTTCGACCTTCAGCACGTAAAGATGAGGCCTCGTAGTTTCTTAACAGAGCTCTATCTCATGGGCGGCATTAGCCAGAAGTAGCGGCAGCTTCTGGGCCGCCCGTGTTTTAAGGGCGGATGTCAACTTTAAGGGGTTAATGGGGGTAATCAACTGTAAACGTTGGCTAAACCCACCATTATGTTTTAGTTTGACACTCTTTGCTGGAAGAAATGTAAGATTCATTGGTTTGATCGAGTAGAAAGAAGCAAATAACGGCAAGAATGACATCGACATCTGGCGTGAGATCGAAGTGAATGTGTCAGGCAAAGTACTCCATGGATGATGTTTTGGACATTATCTGACTCCAATTTTGATACAAGTAATTGAAAATGAATGTGACGTACTAGCAACAGCTGATCGTGGCGCTGAGCAGGTTTGTGTAGCTGGCGTGCCTATGGCAACGTTCACCTGGGAGGACCACCACTTATGGTGACAAGAGGTAGCACTACGACCACTGCTGCTGCCCCCACCCCCCGCCACATGAAGACAGCCTAGGAGCCAGCGTGCCACGCATTACTGGCAACCAAAGCACACAGCAACAGGCATTTTATGTTGATTTCCGTGTGAAACCATTGCTTTGTGTGCTTTTCAGAAGACTAAGAGTAGGAGTGATGGATGCATTCAAGGTGGAGGTGGGATTACATCAGGGATCGGCTCTGAGCCCTTTCTTATTTGCTATGGTGATGGACAGGTTGACAGAAGAGATTAGACAGGAGTCCCCGTGTACTATGATGTTTGCTGATGACGTTGTGATTTGTAGCATTAGTAGGGAGCAGGTTGAGGAGACCCTGGAGAGGTGGAGATATGCTCTGGAGAGGAGAGGAATGTAGGTCAGTAGGACCGCCACTGCAGAATACATGTGTGTAAATGAGAGGGAGGTCGGAGAGATGGTGAGGATGCAGGGAGTATAGTGGTGAAGGTGGATGAGTTTAAATACTTGGGGTCAACAGTACAGAGTAATGGGGATTGTGGAAGAGAAGTGAAGAAGAGAGTGCAGGCATGGTGGAATGGGTGGAGAAGAGTATCAGGAGTGATTTGTGACAGACGGGTATCAGCAAGAGTTAAAGGGAAGGTCTACAGCAGGAACGTTCTTAGGTATACGTGAACTATGCAACCGCGTATGGCCCCGACCGTTAGAGGGGCCCCTGGCCCGGCCCCAATTTACAATTTTTTTTTTTGTCGGGCTGTGGGCCTGGGGCCCCTGTCTGTGCCAGTCCCTCACGTCGTGTGTCACGTATGACCCAAGAGCGACTGAATGGTTTGGCATTAATATCAATTGAGCAAGATGTTGACCAAACCCTTGATTATTCGGAACAGATGAAGGATTTCACCAGGATGAAAGTGCAGAAAGTAGATTTCTTACGTTAATTAAAGTCTTCAGGAAATTCAGTTCAGTGCATCTCTTAGTCTTATTAGCAATGGTAATTTATTATCCAAATTGCAATCTTCACCTAAATCCCTAATATTGTCACATCATCGTAACTTTGCCAAATGCACTATAGCAAACGTTAATTTTAGAGATTCGTTTCGGATTCATTCAGAGAGATCCCCATAAAATCATGAAATATCCCCATATTATCGGCCTTTACCAAATCCAGAACAAAATCAATATTTTACCACTCTGCCTTCACACAAGCGTACATATAGGCCTACTGGTCATCTAAGGCCTTTTCCGGATGTTTTATTAGAACACCTTCCTGATCTCCCCACCCATCCGGGGCCTGCACATTTCTGAACCGGGTAGGGCCCCCAAACTGCTAAGAATGGCCCTGTCTACAGAATGGTAGTGAGACCAGCTATGTTATATGGGTTGGAGATGGTGGTACTGACCAGAAAGCAGGAGTTGGAGGTGGCAGAGGGCAGAGTTAAAGATGTTAAGATATGCATTGGGTGTGACGAGGATGGACAGGATTAGAAATGGGGACATTAGAGGGTCAGCTCACGTTGGACGGTTGGGAGACAAAGTCACAGTGATTGTGTTGATTTGGACATGTGCAGAGGAGAGATGCTGAGTATATTGGGAGAAGGATGCTAAGGATAGAGCTGCCAGGTAAGAGGAAAAGAGGAAGGCCTAAGAGGAGGTTTATGGATGTGATGAGAGAGGACATGCAGGTGATGAGTGTAGCAGAACAAGATGTAGAGGAAAGAAAGATATGGAAGAAGATGATCCACTGTGGCAACCCTTAATGGGAGCAGCCGAAATAAGAAGAAGAAGCATGAAGACTCTCGAGACGATAACAAGCCATACTCCTTACAGATTGTCCTATTTTTCCTGACACGACAAAATAAGCAAACTGTAGAAAGATATGTAAAACCAAATACGAATATATTGACTGTGAAAATATAAATACACATGAGGACAGATGAATATTCAGTAATATATATGTGCACACAAACCACCACTATCCCAATGACACCAGTGAATACTTATTAATTATACGAAAACATGAATACACAATATTCACAAAAACCCTCCCTTGCCCCCAGATAATAAATGAATAAACACGAAACACAAGCACAGATGAATGATAAATGGCAATCGAAATGAAAATGATAAATGAGTCCAAAAGCTAATAAATTCCAGTAATTGTTGAATACTGACTGATGTGATATTTTGCTCCCTCCCAACAATACATAAAACGACCTCACTGTAAGTGTCCTCAGCAATAGTTGATAAGTATCCAAACCCCGGGGTTTCTCGGTGCTGGCAGTCGTGATAATGATCTGGATCCTTAAGAAGCAAGTAATAGACTTATACGATGAACAGAAATGAGATGAAATATGGATGCGTAAATGATTCTTTTACTTTTCTCTCTCTCTCTCTCTCTCTCTCTCCTCCCTCCTTTTGTTTAAATACAGAATGTCCCGGATGTAATTGGTGGATTCAACAGGTAATTTCCGTCTTGGGGTTGCGGTCTCCCTTCATCATCCTTCCCCTTTTAACTTATGGGGACAACATTTACTAATACACACATAATAGTATAGCAAACGGGACAATGAAAACAAATGCACTCAGCACAGACAAAAACAAATACTTATTATTAAGTAGCCCCGTTACATGTTAGCTTGACAGATTCTTACATCTTCCCCTAAATTGAAAAAATATCATCATCCTCCAGATCCATAATCCTTGCCTGGAAAACTGAGGCTTCAATCAGCTTGTCCACGGTGTCTTTTAGATGGCGAACACTCAGAGACAAAGCTTCTTCAAGGGCATCACAATAGACATGAAATCCGAGAGAGGTTTTCAAATAAACTACAGCTTTACTTACACGGGGCTTCCGCAAAGGTCATTTTGTTTTGAACTAAAGAGTTCCCAACCACACAGAGTCCCAAAAATACTCTAAATGCCCATTAGAAGGGGAGAAACTGTCAAGAAATGGGAAAAAAATTGGACTCACAATCCCTCCTAACCCATTAACAACTGTGTTTGGGGTTCTTCCAGAGGGGTTTAAAGTGGAGAAAGACAAACAAATTGTGATTGCATTCACTACACTGTTGGCACGCAGACTCGTTCTGATAAACTGGAAGAATCCAAACTCTCCTCTTTTAAGTCAGAGGGAAACCGATGTGTTATATTATTTGAAATTGGAAAAAATCAAATACTCAGTTAGAGGATCCGTACAGACTTTTTTCAAAACATGGCAGGATCTAATCAGTAACATTTTAAAATAAGTTCATAAAGCACAGAGAATTTTTTTAATTAGGTATGTTTACAAGCCTTAAATTTAACTTTATTTGGCTTGCTCTCTCTCTCAGGGGTGGGGATCGATCTGTTCTTAACTCAATTTTTCTTTTTGTAAAATCTTGATTGCTTTGTATGGATTGTAATAAAATTAATAAAAAAAAGAAATGGGCAAAAATATAATTATTCATTTTAACAAAAGGTCCTGTTAATCAAAAATAAGCTCCGAGGAGCACAAAGACACAGAAGGGAATGCCTTCAAAATATTCAGGACGCTCTTATTTACACAAAGAGTTGTGGGACTCTGGAACAAACTACCAAGATCAGGAGTTGAAGCAGTAACCTTGACAAACTTTACAAAGTATCTGGAAGAGACGTTGGGACAACTTAGCTATTCGTTAAACAAACAGACTTGATGGATGAATGGCCTCCACTCATTTGTCAAATTTCTAATGTTTTTACGTTCTAGGGGATGAAACAAGTGGCCCCCTATTTTTATTATGGTGTAGCAGCGTTACTTAAAAATGCACTACATCTCCCAGTACAATGCTATTGGACAGCTTTGGGGGGTGCAGGGGCTGCTGGGAAGAAGATCAAGCAGATGGACCCTTTAAAAAGGGAACCGGCAAGACGTCAAGGGGATCGCAATCGTCTGTCTGTCCATTCATATGCTGTTCACTCCCATTTGGATTACCCGTTGATTATCTTCTTCTCTGGATGTTCGGTCCGTCTTGTGCCTGCCTGTTCGTGTGAGTCTTCGTCAGAGGGAGCGCTCCCAAGCACCTCATCTCATACCGCATCAGGAATCCTTATAGTGCTTATAGTGAGCCGTTCACAGGACTTTTCACCCACTCATCCACCGTTAACTGCCTGGGCTACGTTGGACTGGTTCGGACATCATTTATTGTTTGTTGTGTATGATTGTTCAATAATGCTTTTGTCGATTACTTTACGTTCAGATATTGATTTCTATGGTCTGTGTCTTTTGGGACGCATGACATCCTGAGGGAAGGGTGTGGCTTAAAAAACACGCTGTATGGAGAGTTGGTTAAACGAGGTTCAAAATAAACAGCATTCAAAACATTGTTCTGAGTGTATCACTACTTCAACCTAAAGAACATTACAGCATTGTCTTTTCATTTGGGGAAATAAGTTGGGTTGTTTGTTATATTGCATGTTCTTTTATCCTTCATTTGATTTATTTCATTATTATTTATCGATTCAACGGGCCAATCACTCTGTCTCTGTGAGAGAGCGTGTGAATGCCGGGTCAAGGTTGGCTGGCTGGAGTCCCCACCATAAAATAAATAAATCACTGACTACGGTCGGTGTGAATCTTAGCGATAGTTACAATGGGGTTTATCTGAAAATAAATAATGACACAGTAACCAAGCTGTGCCAAATTCAGCTGCATAGGCCACGGTTCACCGACAAAAGTGCGATAGACATATGTGCCCCAACAAAACTGCGATGGACAAATGAGCGCCGACAAACCCGCTAACTGGTTTTCGACAAATGCACACCGATAAAATCGCCACGACAAAATCGCGAGAGAGGCCAAGAGAGTGGGACGCGTACGTGCGCATTATGTACACATTATGTGCTAGGTTACAGTATAACTGTTATAACTGCTGATGGCATGCCACGAACAAATAATTCAGTCGAGGGTTGGCATAACGCGTCGTATACAAAGCAGAATTACCAGCAGTCAGGCAGCCAGCAAGTCTAAATACGGTCATCTATCAAGACGTCTTGCTGCAATTCTTCCTACATATGCAGGGCGTGATCTTAAGGACTTATCTGCGTGCCGTGCTGATGGCATGCCGCGTCTCATAATATTGACTTCTAAAATAAACATTATTATATATGCTTTAAACTAGTAATTCATATTCAATGAAACTTTCGTGATTTTGTCGGAGCGATTTTGATGCCGCGTTTTAATCGCCGCTATTTTGTCGGCGCTCATATGTCTATCGCGCAAATGTCGGGTCACATAGGCCACGACTAAGGTCTTTAAGCAGGCCAAGAAGACTTATGAGATCGCTAAGCAGTGGGGGCACAAGGTGAGGCTGCCTTCTCCCTGCTCTATTTGTTAGTTCCAGACACCTCTGGGAGAGATAGACCACAAGGCCCACTTTCTTTTGTTCACAAAGTCAGCTGTTGCGTCTTCAAAGGTCTGCTATTTCAAGCCTGGAGGCTTCATAACAAGATGATACCAATAGCCATTGTGGCAGACCCATGACCGGCCGGGACTCTCCTTTGATACTGGGACCGGGGGCTCAGCCATGAGATGCACACTATGTCCCCCGGAACGCGTGGTGGCAGCCTTCCTGGGTGACATCGGGGCCACAGGCGTGAGACTTCAGGGCTCAGTCCTGTTGGGCTCCATGGCCACCACCGGGAGGAGCTGCATGGCCTAACACGCCTGTGTGGGCTGGAATGCAGCCACACCCGGAAGTGCAGCCTGAATTAGGTTAATTATCACCTGAAGCACTTCCGGGTGGGCTATAAGAATAGCCTGCAGTCACTACTCAGGGCACCAGAGTCGGGAGCAGGAGGACAAAGCTGCCGGGGAGGAGTAGAGGAGAAAGAAGAGAGTGATTTTTGTGGGTGTTTTTCTTTGGTTGTGTTTTTTGGGGCCTGTGGGACACGGGGAGAATGTGCCTCATGGCTGAAGAACAAATAAATCTTTTATTTTCATTTTAATACATGCCTCCAGTGTCAGTCTGTGTCAGGTCGGCGCCGAACAAGCGCTTCTGCCACACCATGTTTTCTTTTAACAGGGATCCATTTGAGTAATTGAATTGTTTTCTGTTGCTTGCAAAGAAGGGAGCATGAAATGTCCGCCTTTCATTGGCTTTTAGTACAGTTTTTGGCTGTGAGGTTGCAGCGTTGGCTCAGACAATGTGTCTCTTATCACTTTTTGTTAACTTTTAAATTGTGTCTTGTAGGCGTTTTCCGCAGCTGCTCAACAATACTGGGCGATCCCCTTAGATTTTATTTTTTATTTTTTTTCTCATTTTGGCTCTGATTCCTGTTTTGCTTCCTGAGCAGCAACACGTTGAAAAAAGGTCATCTCTAGTCAGCTTGTGTCAAAGATAGAACGAAAAAAAGAACCTCAAGACAAGATATTAAAGATTAGACTCGAGGCACCTTGGCCTTATCTCACCAGAGCGTGGCCACTTCTGAGGCTCCAATGGTTGAGGGAGCCAAGTAAAGAACCTTTCATGAAATTTCCATTCAGCGTTATTTAGTATAAACCGAGTCATAATGAGAGCCACCACCAAAGCCGTGAGAAGCTGAAGAGCACAATGCAGAGTGCTTCACAAATACACTGCATTCCTGTTCCCTAACGAATAGTTTCTATTTTTTACCTCGTTGATTTGTCTGATCACCAATACGACGCCTAACGAAAAGGGAGCGCGCACACGAGAAGCTCATGCAGCAGCACCCTTCTCCTGCCGTTTGAGGTAAGACAACCATAAATGTACAAAATGAATGGAAGAGGAAGACATTTCTGTGAGCATACGTAAGACTGAATTGACTGAACTCATTTTATCTGCAGCTTATTATTGTTATCAAGCTGCAGCTAAATGGTGTTTGAACTAATTAGTTACAACATGAAACTGCAGCTCCCCTAAGTGATATTTCAGAGTGTCTTACACCTTACACTCCAAATTGTAACCTTAGATCTTCAATAATTCTTTAATAATAATTCTTTGCATTTATATAGTGCTTTTCTCACTGCACACAGCGCTCAGCAATTGCAGGTTAAGGGCCTTACTCAAGGGCCCAACAGAGCAGAGTCCCTTTTTGGCATTTTTGGGATCTGAACCGGCAACCTTCTGCTGTTATGCACCTAAAATCTGGAATAGCTGACCGGCTAATACATTGGAGCACTTTAAAAAAGCTGCTGAAAACTCATTACTTTAACATGGCTTTCTCTTAGCTTCATCTTAATTGAATATAGAGAGCATCAGGATTAAACTAATTATCATTATCATTCCTGGTGGCTCTGTAATCCGTTACTAACCCCTACTTTCTCTGCTGTTCTTTTTCCGGTTTTCTGTGTTGCCGATCTGCACCACCACCACCTGATCAAAGCACCGTGATGTCCCTACATTGATGGATTGAAGGCCAGAAGTCCACATCACCATCATCATCAAGTTCTTCCATGTGTACCCTGAATAAAATGAGAACTGATTGAGGTCACTTATGTTACGTAGAATGCCTAGAAGGGTCTGGGTGGTCTCGTGACCTTGGAACCCCTGCAGATTTTTTTTTGTTTTTTTCTGTCCTCCCTGGCCATCTGACCTTACTTTTATTCTGTTAATTAGTATTCCCTAATTTTTAATTCTTATTTATTTTCTTGTTTTTCTCTTTCTTCCTCATGTAAAGCACTTTGAGCTACATTATTTGTATGAAAATGCGCTATAGAAATAAATGTTGTTGTTGTTTGGAAAGGGAACTCTAGCAGATCTACCAGCAGATCATCAGAGCTGCAGAGCTCCCCACGAAGAGGCTGATTGTGCTGAAAATAACAGGACAGGAATAAAGGTAACGTCTGCCGAAACAGTTTCTTAGCGGTAGAACGTGCAAACGACTGACTGTGCCTTGCGGTTTAACAGCGTCATATGGTTTCTTTTTTCCCTCCGCAGTACTGAGGACACGCCCAAAGAAGGTAGCTGAGCTCCTCCCACATCATCCCAGGAAATCCCGCCTCTTCTGGTAGGGACCTTGTAAGACCAGAACTCTGGAAAAAGGCAACTCATTTGGGATTTGACCCACCGTATGACGGAGCTTCCTGACGCTGCCAGGGCTGCTGCCCAATGGTGATACAGAAGTCTTGTTTATTAGTGAGCCCATCTCCCTGCAGTGCCCCCACCAGAGCTGTGTTGCCGGACTGCATCTCCCAGCATTCCCTGCTGGTTCCCCAATGAAGGCTGCTGCCATCTCATTCTCTTGGGTAATAACTTATCCCCAGCGACATCTTCCGGTGGGTTATCCGTCCATCCACTCCAGCCATCACTTCCAGGTCTGGCTACTTCCCCTCTCCTGGTCGGGATGACCGTCTGCCTGCTCAGATCCTCCTGTCTGGGTAAGGAACCATCCTCTTTTCTGCCTGTCCATCCCCTGTGGTATTTACATTGTTTTTTATCTTTGTGTATTGCATTAAACAGATTGGCCTGGATGGCACCCCAGCTATTTTTGAAACCTTCATGCCTTCAATTTCTAGTTAGTTGGCATCAAGTCGGAATTATCTGGCTTAGCTGGCATGTCTGAATTATCCTGATTTATTCATCTCCACCAATCCCCATTGGTCTACACTAGGGGTCTCCAGCTCCGGTCCTGGAGAGCTACTGTGGCTGCAGGTTTTCATTCTAACCCTTTTCTTAATTAGTCACCAGATTGTGCTGCTAATTAACTCTTTGCCTTAATTTTAATTGATGCACAACTTAAGACTCAGGCCCTTTAATTATTTCTTTTTCATTAATTAGAAACTAAAAAATATTAAGACATAAAATAAACCATCACATAAGATAACAACTTGTATCCATCACATAATAACTGAAAATAAAGAAAGGTGAAGGTCTCAGTAATGTTGATCTGCTCAGATCCACAAAACATTTTGCCAGTGCGCTTAAAAAAGAAAATCAACAGTTTGGGAAATGTCTGCCATGGCAGAACGAGCGCCATGGAATTAAATAACGGGTTTAATTAGCAACGAGAATTAGCTTCAAACTAAGAAACTGAATGAAGTGAAGTTGGTTGGAGTTTAAGGCCATCTGTTGGCTCACTTCACATCAAATTTATGTCTAGGTGCCATTTAAGCAAAAAAGAATCAATTCAGTGGTCAATGTCTCAAGAAAAGTCAATTAAAATAGGGAAATAGTTAATTAGCACTAAAATCTGGTCACTAATTAAGAAAAGGGTTAGAATGAAAGCCTGCAGCCACTGTGGCCCTCCAGGACTGGAGTTAGAGACCCCTGATGGAGACCAATTGGGATTGGTGCAGAAGGATAATTCAGACTTGACGCCAAGTAACTAGAAATTGAAGGCGTGAAGGTTTGAAAAATAGCTGGGGTGCCATCCAGGCCAATCTGTTTAATGCAGTACACAAAGATAAAGAACAATGCAAATACCACAGGGGATGGACAGGCATACCCTTACCCAGACAGGAGACCCCTGGTCTACATACAGGAATACTCATATTTATGAGTTAATTCATTTCAATCAGTAGTTCATAAAGTATGAATCAAAAACAGGCCTATTATTACCTACCAAAAACAGTTCCCTTGCACCTGTTCATGTTGTCGTTGTTGTGTGCTTTTGCGCAGTTTTGATTTATTTCTTTCATTTCCCCTTATCGCATCTGGAGGTGTATTTCGAACAAAATATAATAAACTAGGGGGATTCGCCCCCTGCTCGCTTTGCTTGCCAAACCAACCTGTGCTGCACTCCGGCCACTTCTCATCTCTGCCGCTCGTGTCGTGAAGAGGGGGGCTGAACGCACCCCAAGGACACACGGTCGCTCCTCCCAAACCCCTTCTTAAATGGCGATACAATGGGAAACAAGTACAGTTGTTTTTTTTTACCTCCTCTTTGCTCGATCAGCTGCTGCTATGCAGCATGATCTGCATCTCATGTGGTACTTTGAACATTTAAAAGGCTGTACAGCAGCTGTCCTACTCTGTCTTTTATTTCCAGCATGTTTAAATCTCTCGCAAGACATGAGTTCTTGATATTTTTTAGTTTATAATTTAAAAACGGAATAAGAATCTGAAAATCTAACAATATC